>NC_092814.1:213597800-213627800 GCF_023375885.2 Dermacentor andersoni | reverse complement strand
TGCGCGATGAAAGCGCCTCTGGAAGGTGGCTGCGCATGGGCCACCGAACGCGTCGCGCGCATACACTCGATCCCCGCGTGCAGCCGCCCTGCGGAGAGGCCGCCGAGTGATCGCCGCCGTCTGACCGCAATGAACGCGCATCGGGCTCCGCAGCCGCCGGGGCTCAGCCCCTCCCCGCTTTCGAGTGGCTCGCGCCGCCCGGACGGCTGGCTTATCGAGCATCGCGACGCCTCGCGCAGCCAGTGAAAATTGGAGACGGGGGGCAATCGCACGGTCGGCGGCCCTGCCGAGGATGGGGCAACCAGGGGGCGGCTTCGGTGAATTCCGGCGCCGCTACGCACGACGTCGGAAGGCGCAGCCGCGCGCACGCGCCGTGTACGCGCGTGTACGACGCGATTCACGGCGCTCTCCGCCTTGGGCCGGGAGCGCGCCCCGCGGAGGCAATTAAGAAGCCGCGGAGCGCGAGATTGCGGGCAATCGCCTTCCGGACGGAGCCTCCCCTCTTCCGTGCACGGTCAACGTGGCGACCACGGGCCCGGAACACGCACTGCGCCCGCCGCTCCCTTTGGCGGTGGTGACCTCCCTTTCGTTCGTTCCCAGGTGCGTTTGCGCGCCGCGCTCGGTGGCCAACCGCTCGCGCCAACGCTTTCGGGGAGCATGGGCGCTCTTTTTGCACCACCGTGTATCGAATGAAGGCGCGTCCTTTGTTGTTCTATTTGGGTTGCATCGAGGCAGCCATCCGCAGTCCACAAGCGCTGAGTGTACAGGGACTACAGTGTCCCTGAAGAGTCGCGTAAGTACAGGTGCCAATGACAGGTTAACTTTCGTTGCACATGCAATTACAATCACAATAACCATTTATCGAGCACAAATAAAATAAAATAAAAGCTCACTGGTTTCGGTAAAATGCATAGACGCTCGTCCGGCAGTGCAGTCGGAACTTGCTGAGTTGCTCATTCAATATGTATACTGTGCGCGTTAAGGTTTCTCAGAAGAAAAAAAAGAAAAGAAAGAAGTCAGCTGTCTTGGTTGAAAGCTTTTGGGTGTTATAAGCGGAACAAGCGCTATGTATGAGATGTGATGAGGTCAACTTATCGAGGTGCGATCATCGAATCATTGCTGACCACACGCTTCACAGGCAGGGTTGGTGAACATTCCAATACAAAAAGCCGCCTGTTTGCGGCGCGGTGTATGTATAGAACCTCGTGCAGTGCGCGGGCACCCAGTAAGGGTCCAGTACGCCACATTTCCCTGACGCTCCCATGCTACAGCCTTGCAGTGCATGTTAGGTACGCGAACAGGCATGCCTTATACATTAGACGCACAAAGCCATTTGTGCGGAAGAGGTTTTCGCAAGAAGGGGCACATAACCCATCGCGATAATGAAAACGATTACAGTCAAGGCGCTATAACCAACGATGAACAATTCTTAAGGCCGAAGAAGCCCCCCTTAATCCGGTTACAGCATCGCAAAAGTGAGATGGCGAAACCGTACATTTCGGTGCAGCCAGAAAACCACACCCAAAGAAAGTTGGCGCTCTCGCGGCCAAAAGTACAACCCGTGGCGTAACCTTCTGCCCGGCCATTGTTCTTCGCCGACAGATAGGCGAGATCGTTGGTTGCCCGCGCTGTGAGAAATGTTGGGTGGGGCGCGGGCCTATCGCCCTCTGACGCTTATCTATAGAAGAACGCTTCTTTTTTTCGCGGCCCGCACAAAAACCAGTTTCGCGTATATGGGAGCTGGGCAGGGGAATTTTTAGCGACAATGCTTGCCTCCCCCCCCCCCCCGTGCGCAAGACTAGTGAAATTTCGCGCGCGGGTACGCTTAATTTTGTCCTACAACTGTCTGAGTGAATAGCTAATAAAAAAAACGCGCGATTAATTCATTATGCCTGCACTATTGAAGGAATAGGAGACGCTCAGTATAGGGACACAGGCGCGTGCGTGCGCGTGGCCACACTCGTTGTTGCGGAGCGCGAGCGTTTGGAGACCAATTTTCGGCGACCGCAGTGCAACAGCAACGTGATAAGCTCGTCTCCATCTCAAATTCGTGTTCCTATAGGAATCGGAGACAACCGTGGGGACTGTCACGATTGCTCCAATGACAGCTCGGGCAGCTGAGGCTTGTTGAAGGCACTCTCGACCTGCACACTACTTATTTTATTGATCTATTCATTTATTTGTCTCCAAGCGCTTTGCTAACAGGGGAAGGGAGTACACAAACATAGCAAGAGAAAGAAAAATGACATGAAATGTATAAACATCTGCAGGTAGGAGGATGCAATTTTCAAGGCTCGCACAAATGAAAATTCAAATACGATGCGAAGTACGGCGTATACAAATAAGGCAAACCGAAAATGAACAACATTCACTTCACGCGTGGTTGATTAAATAATTCGGTGTCGATGAAGAAAACAAGTCATGATCTGAAGTACAAACGATATCGGAAGGAAAGTGGTTCCAATCTTTGGACGTGCGTGGGACGAAAAAAAAAAAGAAAAGGGAATGTTAGCGCGGCATATAGTGACGTGTACTATATGGCGAAGATCTCAACGGGCTTAACGATATAACGGGATCATGACAAGCGGGCTCTTCAAAACTGGACGGTGATACATCTTGCGAAAAAGCGTAGGACGAGATGCACTGCGGCGCGATTCAAGTGACTGCAAGGAAAGGATGGTACTGCCGACACGTGATACTGGAAGCGTGATGGCAGTTGGATAATATAAAACGTGCTGCGTTATTCTGTATCATTTCAGGATGATGAGTTAAGTGCGATTGAAAAGGGTCCCAAATGAAGCATTCATATTCAGGTTTTGGACGTACTAGTCTTCTATACATTGTTAGTTTCACAGCTACAGGGGCACGACAAAAGTTACGCCGCAGGTATCCTAGCAAATGGTTATCATTGTTAATAACGTAGGTAATGTGATATGTCAAGCTTAGGTCAGATATTATGTGAATTCCCAAGTATTTGTAAGAAGTAACGGAATCTAAAGAAGCGTTGTTCAGGGTATAGTTAGCAAGAGGTCCGTTAGTTCGTGAAACGCGTAAGATTTTTCATTTGTTAGTGTTAAGATTCATATAGCATGTTTTGCACCAACGAACGATACTAGAGACGTCGGCTTGCAAACAATTAATATTAGTTTCAGGGTGTCGGAACGAAATGTTTTTCGTTCTTGTTTTAGCTTCGTTTTACTTAAAACCGTTCCGTTCTGATTCTGCTCCGTAACAACAACAACAACAACAAAAAAAAAATCCGTAACGGTGCACCGCGGTTTTGGTTCGCGTGCAAAAATTTTCCAAGCAAAGTAACGATAAAAAGAGCATTCATTTTTCTCAATAAGCGAGTTATAAGTTCTGAGATCATGCTCAGTGCCTTGACTCAAGGCACTGAGCATGATTGCGGAAGCCGCACTTCATTGAGCGTACTCGCCGAAATGCGAGACCGCCGCTCCCATAAAACGAACTTGAACGAACATAAACAAAGATAAATCTTCGGTAACAAAGCGTTGATACCCGTAGAAAACGAAATGATAAGCTCTTCAGAGCGCAAGCTCTGGGTTTTGCTACGATTCCGGTCTGATAGTGCAGCCATCGATAGGCTTAGATTGGCGGAGCGCTCGACCGGCTATCGCTCGCACTATCCCTGCCTAAGATATACGCGCTAATTCTGACGTTTCGTATTGCCGACTTTCCCCTCGAAACGAAAACCGAACAAAAAAATATTTTGATTTCACTCCGAAACAAAATAACGTTTCGGTTACGTTTTCGTTCTGGTCAAAGATATAGCTTTTTTTTCGTTTTTCGTTTTGTTTTTGGTTCAGTTCCGACACATTGATTAGGTTATTTGATAAGTCACGGTAGACAACACAGTCATCTGACCCGCCGTGGTTGCTCAGTGGCTATGGTGTTAGGCTGCTGAGCACGAGGTCGCGGGATCGAATCCCGGCCACGGCTGGCGCATTACCGTGGGGGCGAAATGCGACAACTCCCGTGTACTTAGATTTTAGGTGCACGTTAAAGAACCCCAGGTGGTCCAAATCTCCGGAGTCCCCCACTACGGCGTGCCTCGTAATCAGAAAGTGGTTTTGGCACGTAAAACACCATAATTTAATTTTTTTAACACAATCATCTGCGAATAAGTGAATTGGGGAGCTTACGCAATCGGGCGAATCAATAATATAAACGTAAAAAAAGTAAAGGGCACAGTACAGAGCCCTGAGGCTCGCCCGAGCTAACAGGAGAGGAGGATGAGCTAGAATTATTTGCAACAACGCATTGTGAACGATTATTTAATAAAAAAAAGCTCAATCCAAGTGAGAATACTGCAGTCAGTATTCAAGGTCCTGAGCTTGTAGAGTAGGAGATGATGGTTAATCTTGTCAAAAGCCTTGGGAAAGTCTGAAAAAATAGAATCGACCTAGGATCCCCGATCCTGAGTGGCATATAAGGAATGGGCAAAACAGAACAACTGCGTTTCACATGAGATCGATTTCCTAAATCCATGCTTCGACTTGCTAAAAAATGAGTTTGATTACAGGAAGGTGACCAGATTAGAGAAGATTATATATATATGCTCCAGAATCGTACATGGTATGCAAGTGAGAGAAATGAGTCGGTAATTAATGACAGTGCTTGCTTTCGGATTGATGTAGTGGAACCACATTCTCCTCTTTCTAAACCCGAGACACGACACCTTCATCCAAAGACTGCTGAAATATTCTACACAAAAGAAGAGATCAGTACAATTTTGTTTCTTTAAGAAATCGCGAATTAATATTGTCAACACCACAAGCAGAGGACTTTCTGAGTGATTCGATCAATTTCGTGATGCCAGCATCTTCAATCACTACAGGAGACATACGTGGAAAATTGCACATTGACAAAGAAACAATCGTACTAGTAGATGAAGTTGGAAAGTTGCGGACAAAATTTTCCTTTAAAAGTGCACTTGTGGGCAGATAGGGGAAGACCATTCATGTCAACAAGTACAATTTAACTCTCATTATGATTCATTACAATTCTCCAAAACGTATTTGGGTTACTGATAAGCATTGATGGTAGGGTATTTGACAGGGAGTTAGCTTTGGCGTCGTCAGCTGGCTAAGGTATAAGCGTCTGTAGCAGATTCGTAAGGACGCCAGAGATCTGTACCTTGGAATATTGCCGCACGAAACAAGCGTTTCCTTTTGTTAGAAAGTCGCTTTAAGTAGGTATTGTGCCAGGGTTTGAACAGGTATAAATTTATTGGGAATAAAAATTCGAGTAAGTTCATGTATTTTGTTAACAAACAGCTCTCACTTTTCTTGTACGGTTCTATTACCAAAGTCATGTAAGCATCTAAAAAAAGAGGCAATTCTTGGTTAATTGCTTCGAAGTTTGCGGCATTGTAGTCATAAATTACCTTGCGCTCCTTAATAGCGCTAGACATGCTGTTGTTTATGTGAAAGTATAACAGACAGTGATCGCTGAGACCAGGAAGGGAAGAAAATGAATGAATAATTCTCAGCTACTGTCGTGAGGATCAAGTCAACAATGTGCCACGAAGTACCGGTGACGCGAGTTGGATTAGTCACCACCTGTGCGAAATTAAAAAGGTTGCAGGTATCAAGGAAGTATTGACCATGCGAAGAAAATGGCACGACTTCTGGTAACGATGGCGTCCACAATATGGAACGACAGTTAAAATCACCTAGAATAGTTATAGAAGCTGATGGTTACCGCATTATAATTGCATTAATATTACCGTGAAACTCATGAACAAAGCGAATGTCGGTATCCGAAGGGGTGTAACGGACACTAAAGGCATGCGGCTTATTGTTCAAAACCACCCCACACCATGTCGCTTTCCAATGTAGACGTCATGTTTATGAGGAAAGAGTTCAAACGCTTTGAAATGGCAAGTACCACTGACCTTGTCTTCTTCCATCACGATCGCGGCGATAAATCTGCAACGACGTGAAAATAGTAAAAATTTCACTGTCGCGAGCATTATTATCCAACCATATCTCGCTACAGAGATTACGTCATACTTGCAGGAATCGATAAGCGCCTCGAAGTCATCAAGCTTCTTCATGTTGCTATGGATGTTCGTATACACCACAGAAATAGGTCGCCATGCTCTCCCACTTCCCCTCGCACCTAAGTAGCAATCCATTTTTCAATCGCACGTTCAATCGCGCGCAAACTAAACACCTAAAATAGCAAGCAGCACATATAAAATCAGTGGTTTGGGCTACACTTGGTCTTCATGTTGCAGCACGATATGTAGCGCAGGGGCGCTGGCTCTCCTGGTAGCGGGTCGAATGCGAACGGCGATTCGTGGCTATCGAATTCGTCAGAATCATATCTGTAAATATTTGACAGATCCGAAGAGCTGGTGCTGTTGACATCGTCACCCGAAGATCCGGCGCTGTCACGATTCAGCAGAGCGTCTGCGCTTCACTGCCAGCGGGCGAGACCGGCATGCGTTGCGCGCCTTCCCCGGTGGCGTATTTACAATTGCTAGTAGGTACAGCGGTGCGTGGCGCTTGCGGAGACGCCGCGAGAAACGCGACGTCCCGCTGTACCTCCTAGCAATTGTAATAATGCTCCCCGGTGGAGACACTGGTGACGTCACACGAAGATGTTCGCTCGGCTGATTGGTCAGGTTTCGTTTTCGTTTTTTCGCTTTCTTGCTTATTTAACATTATTTTCGAATTTGCGAAACAGTTCTGCTATCAGACGCCTGACAGGGGGGTTTCGGGAACCTATATATTCCATTACCTTGACATGGTCGAAAAATCGCCGGAGTTGCACTTTAAAGCCTCCGGTTTGCTACCCTGCACTAGGAGAAGAGAAAGGGGGAAGTAAAGACGGAAAGAGGAGCGGGAACAAAAAGAGGGGACGAGACTATAATGTGATCCCCTCCCTTCTTAAATGAATTAAGCACTGAGATAGGAGGTAAAACGCGTCTTATAGTCGAACTGGACGACGCCTTGAAAAGCTAGCATGACAGGCTTGTTCACCAGATCTCGCATCATTCGCGCTTTCACTTTAGCTTACTTTGTTTTGCTTTCATTTTTGTTTCGACCTTGTTCACTAGTAGAAATGAGCTGCAGTTTCATGCTTTAAAGATTGTTTCCGTTTCCGGACCCCTATTCATAAAAAGAACTCTTACGCCAGGATCTTTCGTAACAGAATATTCTAGCCAATCCTGATGCTGGATATATAATTAGCGAAGGCGGCTGCCCAATGGCAAATAGTACTTACGAACTGTTAGCTTTGAGAATTCTACCTCTCTTTCATAGCGAATTATGCGGCATCCGACTGTTCACCTCCAGTTCCGTGCGATTCTATTTCCATTCGCTTGCCAACTGTTTTCTCGTAACGCCAACTACAGTCATTACCCAGCCGTTATACCCGCCGTGGTGGTTGCTTAGTGGCTTTGTCGTTGCGCTGCTAAGCACGAGGTCGCGATGTTAAATCCCAGCCGCGGCGAAAACACCCGTGTATCGCGCATTAGGTACACGTTAAGGAACCCCACCACCTTTTCACCCTGAAGCCAAGAAAGCATGCCAGCAAGAAGGGGGAAAAGAAAGAAGACGTAACTTTAAATGCAGCGTATGCCGTCGGCCTTTTAAACGTATAAAGCTTCCTAACCAATCTTTCGTTGAAGCTTCTGACAAAAAAATGGAAGCTGTTCGATCCGAGTACGTATACGTCGCAGCGTTTGACGGTTACTTTTCACGGCCGCCCATTTCTGCAAAAAATCTTTCTCTTTTCTAGCGGATTTCCACGCACAAAGTAATGCGTCTTGTTGTAACGTTGACGTACCAACTAGTTCTGCTGTTTCTGCCCTTTTGTATATAAAGTTGCCCCGTATATCATGTCCCGTTGGTAGCAGTGGCGGTCATGTGCAACTACAGGTGACGTGGAATGTAAATTGTGCTGTGTGATGCTGTGCTGTGGGTGTGTGTTTTGATGCTGTGCCATAATTCGGGCATGTCACGTCTCCGGAGCGGTCGGTTGGGAACACGAGTGCTTCCGTGCGAAGGCGAAAAGAAAAAGAAAAAAAAAATCTATAGAATAAAGATTGAATGTTCTTCAGTTTATGTTTCATACTGCACTGCACGGAACTTAATTTTCCACCTCCTTCTACATGCGGTGTCGTTGTACTCACACATTTCAGGTAAAAAAAAGTGCAGCCGGCGCCACTTCGAGGCGTATAGTCGTAAGTGGAGTCAGAAGCGAACGGAGTCAGGGCCTGCGACGCACGTGCATGCAAGCTGGCGCTGAGGGGTGTACGTATTACACAGAATGAACGGAGGCGGGCGTTTAGTCTAGGTATGTCCCCATCGTTTGCCATCGTTGTAAACAACGACAGAAGCGGCCCCATTGATCCCTGAGTGCGTATCTGAGAGATAACGACCACAGGCTCCATGCAGTGATAAGTGCGACATCACCGCGGTTGTTCTTGTTCTTCATTTTGGGCCCACCAAATCGGAATAGCAAATCGAGTTATCGCATGGATGTGGTTAATATTCAGTTTGCGGTCAAAAATAGTTACTCGATATGTTCAGGAATGCGATCCCAGGAAGCTCTTTTATTCGCTAGCTTCCCAATTAATACATCTAGACAATAAATTCAACTTTCTTCATTGAGTCGATTGAATGGCGATAACATTGCGAGGACTCGATTGGAAGGTAAGCGATCTGGGACCACAACGTTAAGTCAGCCTTGTGCGGATATTCAAGGCTCATTGGTCGTCCAGCTATCGGTATAATGTTAATGGTAGACCATCAAAACCAACTTCGCTCCCAGATTTTCCTTCGGACAGTGTTGATTGCGCGTTGCTCGCTTTGTTGGCTCACGCTATACAGGTATCTACTGCTGGCGCCCACGCTATGCTCTCGCACAGGAGAACTATACGTTCGAACCTCGATCTCCCTGACCGCATGACACCCCTCCAGCGGAAGGCTCTATGCCTCGCCGCTGCGCCGCGTGAACTCGAGGGAACGCGCCGCCGTCGGGCTGGCCTTGAACCCTCGCGAGCATGCCAGGGTCGCGGGAACGCGGCAGCGCGCACGCACCTTCCGTCAGAGTTAATCAGGCGTAAGAAGCGCCGCTCACGACGCAACGCCGGAGGGAGCCCGAAAAGGAGAGCGGCGCGGTCAAACGCGCCTCTCCCACCGCCTCCCTTTTGTCGTCGTCCGACGTCAGCCGCGGCACTTCGCGCGCGGCCGAATCAGCTCGTCATCGTGACAGGCCTCGCGACGCGCGCGGCTGTCGGCCGACCGGAAACCCGTTCCAACTCGCTCCTTCGTTCGTGGTCCTCTCGACAAGAACCTGCTCTCTGCAGTGACTGCTGTTTCACCTCCGCGCCGTATGCTCGCACGAGCGCGCGCAACACCCTTTTCCAACATCCACTTCGGTTCGCTCTCGTTTTTTTTTTTTGCTCTGGTCGAGTTCGATCTGATCCATGACGAGTCTCGCTGTGTGTTCCTTCCCCTCTGGCGCATCTCCAATGAGCCGCGGAAAGGGACTGGCGCAGAAAAAGGGAAGCCGTGTATACGGAAATGGAACTAAAAGCCTGCGGGAACAAAGCGACACGAGGCAGTTTTTCGAGGGCGCGGCAGCCGTCGACGTCGTTCGATGGGTATTCTCCTAGCCGACCAGCTTGCCTCGCTATATCTCGTAGCTCGGCAGCCCGGTGCGATGTGCTGCCCGGCCACTGCACTTGGTTTGCTTTCCAGTCTAACGAGACAGGAGAGAGAGATATAGTAAAAAAAAAAAGGAAAAGAAAAGAAGAAGGAGCGAGGCTAAGGAAGCACGGAGAGCAGCAGAAACGTTCCCTGGACTTGTTCTTTTTCGTCTTGAAACGGTGTAATGGGCCGCGTGGTTAAAAGAAAGAAATAAAGAAAACAGAGAAAAATGGACGTGCGTTCTTTCAAAGCAAGGCGCACACAACCGGACAATGCAAAAGCGACGTCATTAAAGATGGGACCGAGCTTTGCTGCCCTCAGAGCGAACTAGAAAGGACACCGCGCCAGAAAAGAATTGAACGTAATGTACGGAGTAACGAATACATCTGGAACGGGCGTTTTTTTCTTTCTTTACTGTGTACGTGTGCTTGCGCGCCTGTGTCAGTGTGACGTTATTCCGAAAAGTAAGCAAAAAAAGCCGAGAAATTCGGAACTAGGAACTTAACATCGCCGCCACCGCTTACGCATGGAAGCATTCATTTTGTGCGCTTCTCTGTTGCACGTCACATAAGTCTGACTGTGCAGCACTCAAGTCACCCATACGATGCCAAGTTGTTGAACGGCCGTTGCCGACATATTAGGGTGTATAACTACGTATACGTTATATACGTATACGTTATATACGTTATATTTATGACATATAGAAAACGGCACACACACGCAACAGTTCCCCAAAATACCTCACACGACATGCAGCTATATACATGTATCAGTCAATTATAATCGGCCTACAGTTCAGGCGGAAGCGCGTGTCGCCGTGTCGGAGACCTCGTGGAACCAATGTCGGCCAGTGGGGTCGGACAGCAGTGTCGGCCAGCCGGGTCGGACAGCCGGGTTGGACAGCAGGGCCAGACAACAGGGTCGGACCGCCTCGCGGGGCTCAGGTGGCCCTGCGCAACAGTCGATATACGGGAGCCTCCACGTGGCCGGTTTCCCTCCGGCGGGGTTTGCGCTCGGGAGCCCACGGCCGCAGTCACCGGGTCGCGTCCACAGCTGGCGGGGTAGCCCTGTGGCCGCTCACCCGAACGCTCGATCGCCCCTGTTCAGGACCGCCAGCCCTTCTGGACCAGTTGCCCAGCGGAAGAGCGGGGCGAGGTAGCCTCTCAGCCGGCGACAGCGTTGACTCGGGCGTGGCGTAGTGGCGCGGGCGACGATAGCTCTTAGACGCCCAGCGAGGAAGCTGTCTTCCGTCCAACGCCGAACCTCGCGCACTGCTCACGCCACGGGGCCACGGGCCAAACTCTCTCGCGCCACGCTTTTTGAGGCGCCACTGCCGACGCTCCCAAATCGGTGTCGATCATGATGATGGTCCTCTTCGCCACCGCACGGCGCACTGTCTTCATATGTTTATGCTTCCAACTTCCGCGTACCATATGTTATCACACTCCTGACGCACAGTGAGCGCCGTACTCTTCTACATTACGCTTTTTTTCGCGTTTGTTCATGGAATCGGTTGCATACTATGTAGCATCTTCCCGCGCGAAGTAACGGTGTGCTTGTACGTTGTCACTGGCGAGAACGCGCAACCTTGGCGATGGTGGGGAGGGGGGGGGGGGGGTGATGTTGCAGCACGCGGGATTGGTCTGATAGCCGGCAGTTGGTCTGCCTGAGCCTCCTATCCGCCCTTTCCCTTACACCCAGTGCAGGGTAGCAAACCGGACGCTCGTCTGGTAGACCTCCCTGCCTTTCCTCTCCTTGCTTCCTCTCTCTATTTGACGCTCTCACTTTTGGGAGACATGCCAGCGCGCGTGCAAGAGCGTCAGTTTTTTTTTTTTTTCGTTTCCTTCAATTCCCTTCGTGGGACGAGATTCATAGGAATTTTACGTTAAATCCCTCCCTCATTAGATCGTTAATTGTCGCCAGAGATTGCTTTATAAACTTCTCTCGAGGGAGGTCACGATGTAATCGTTGTAACGCTGACTTTTGAGCCCTTGAACCTTCTAAAACCCCGTCTGTGGGGTATCCGAGACTAAAGATTTTTTTTTTTTTTTCGGCTGTCATGTCTGCGGAGCGGAACGTGCAGATTTTGTCTGTGGCTACATACAATACACGAAGCGTCCCATCTCGTTAAAATAAATTTGTGGGTTTTACGCGCCAAAACCACAGTCTGATTATGATAGCTTATTCTTTTTCTTCTTTTTTTTCTTTTTGCATTTTGCACTCATCCGAATGCGGCCGCCGCTGCCGGGCATCGGGCCCGCGACTTCGTCCTTAGCAGCGCGCCGCCAACGCCGACTAAGCACACCGCGGCGGGTGCGTCCAGTCTCGCATATCCTCTTCCGCGGCGTTTAAACCCACAGCGGGGATCGACTGTATGAAGCAACGCGCCACACTCGCGACGTAATGCTTGTTCACTCGGCAAAGGAGCGGGCATTTTTGGCGGCGGCTGTCACAGCGTCTGCCGCGGGCCACAGAGCGCAGTCGCTCTCCGCTACGCGGTTCTATTTTTTTTTTTTTTTTCTGCTGGAGCGTCGTCGGTGCGCGGTGGGAAATCGCAGCGCGAGCTGCGGTCAAACGGGACCGGTTGACTGCGGCGCGGGGCGGAGAGGGTGCGTCCCGGTGAATCGCTGCCCCGAGCGCGGGGGATGCAAAAGCGGTTGACCCGACACTGACCCCCTATCTGCAGGTCCGGCGCCGCCGACCGCATGCACCGCAGGGCGGCGCTTCTCCCGCGTTGAGCCGGCCGCGTGAATTCGTGCATCGGCGACGCGGCCGGAGAAATTTAGTCGTTACGCGCGCCTCGGCGGACTCCTTCGCATAGTTATCGGCGCTGCGAGAAAAGGAATAAGAAGCGTGGAAACGGTCGCCTCGACAGTCGGCAATAAGTACGAGCAGAGACCGAGAGTGGATAAAAAAAAAAAAAAAGCGCGACTGTCGGAAACCAGCGAGCGAGAGGCGTGCTGCATGGCAGTTAGCCTCAGGGGGCGCAACAACGCCTCAGCTTTCGCGCACCACTAACGTGTGAGAGAAAAGAAGTAGCGGGTGTTGCCTGTGCCTGTCAAGCCGTCTCCCTAAACACATCCAATAAATCGACAAAAAATCTCGAGCAGTCACGCTATCTCCCGTAGGACAGCTAATACTGAATCCCAACGCTTCCAGAAGGGAGCGTCAGAAGATAGCTATACGTTCCCTCACCGATGCTCCTGGCATTGTACAATCTATTACGACAAGATATATATATATGTATATAACATAAGAATCCAACAAACACTGACACCAAGGACAACATAGGGGAAATTACTGGTGCTTAATAAATGAAATAAAGAAATGATAAGTTAAAGGTAATTAAAGTGGATGAAAAAACTACTTGCCGCAGTTGAGAACCGAACGCAGGCTCCTACCTGCGGCAAGTTGTTTTTTTCATGTTGTTTTTTCATCCATTTTAATTACATTTAATTTATCGTTTCTTTATTTCATTTATTAAGCACCAGTAATTTCCCCTATGTTGTCCTTGGTGTCAGGTGTCAACTTTGACACGGCTTGCTTGGCCACGCCGCGCCTCCACGGGAAGAAGAGGGTTACCGTGGCTTAATTATGGAACCGTTAACTCGTGCAATTGCTCTACAGCGCGCGCGTTCACCCATAGCACGGACGCTGCACAACTCTCGTTTATTACTCGTTGACAGCGCCATCATGCTCACTAATTACACGTGGAATCCTTGTGACTATCGTAGAACGATGAGTTATTTTGCTTCGGACCACATTGGTGCTGTCGCGTGCATAACGATGTTTCCGTCACTGCTCATTTCCCCGTCTTGATGTACAGTTTTCACCTTGACTTTTTTCCCCATTCATGCGAAAAGAGTCGGAGCCGTGTTTATGTCGTCATAGCTTGCTGCGAGATAAACAGTGCGGCTGCTTCTTTCCTGTGTAGCGAATGTCAGCAGTAAATAGCATGGCTAAGAAAATACTCTGTGGAAACCTGGAAATCTAAAAATTGGCGGAATATACTGGAATCGAATCTAATTTGGGAGAGATTTCTTTATCTATTTATTCTAATGTTCTCGCGCTTATATGTGCGACCTTATTATGCGCGCGCATAATTGTACACGCTTTGAGGAAAGGATCAGTTTCTGTTCATTTATACCTTCTAGTTTGTTTTGTGTATTCAATGCTTGAGGATAAAAAAAAAAGAAAGACAAAAAAAAAAAACGAGTGGCTGGTTAAGCTTGATACACAGAGAGTTGTTCTCTTTAACGAATACTACATGTCATATCCTGGTCACAGGTCTTGTATAATACTTTTCCACGTAATGGTCGCTAAGGAAATTTGGGATATATAAATTGCTTCGGAGGCGCAGAACCGAGGCTCCCCCGCACAGATTCTATATATATGGTATGCTTGATATGCACGAGGGATTACAAATGCGCACGGGTGAATATCGTGAGCTTCAGTTTTAATTGCCAGATTAAATGTAGAGGGTGCATAAGCCAAATGTTAGGCGCAATCTTTTGAGAAGTGTTTGTTTTGAGAATATTTGTTTTGAAGTACGTCTATAGAATGCATCAGATGTTTTACGAAGAAAGGCGGTGTAGGCGGCTGTGAGGAACGTCATCTTCATGAACGCAGCACGTTTCCTTTTTTTTTTCTCCCTCCAAAACGACGTTAATCTTCTCGATGTATGCAGCACTTTATGCTGTACTGAATGCTTCGCTGTAAGAGCGGAGGGCGTTGCGGAATAACTGCCTCAACGAGATTACTTGGATTAGTGTCGAGCACCTTTAGAGGCAGTTTTGCGCAACGCAGCGCGTTTGAGCTGAGAAGAAAAATAAATAAATAAAAAGTTTGATGCAAACTAAATGAAAGACAGTGGGTCATAAGCCGGTCGGTGCACTTGTCAGATTAGAGCGGAGGCAAAATGGTTCATCAGCATGTCTCGTAAGTGGTACGCAAAACGTTTTTTCGTTTTTGTGTTGGAGACAGGGATGCTGAAGCAAATGATCTAGTGATATATTCAGGGAAAAAAAAAGATAACCTAGAATTCCACAATATCTCTGTATTCTGTAACGTCTTTTCAAAGTACTGCTGCTGCCCAATATTCTGGTTCTTTTTCTTTTTTTTTAGTCAAGTATGTTTTGCAACTCGTCGAGTTTAGTTTTTGATGTAGTGAGCTAGTTCTGCTGCCAACTTCAAAACAGGGGCGCCAAGTATTTTGCAATCACGCAGTCGAGACGCACAACGCAAAGGTGACCTTTCAACGCCGAAGCATGTAGCGAATTATTTCACTCGCAACCTTATGCGGAAACGACCTTCGTATGTGCGTACCAGAAAGAAAATGTTACAAGTGAAACGTCGGCTTCATCGTGTGCGCTGGTTGCACACGCACACGTGCCCCACGTTAAGCTGTGCTGCTGGGACATGTGCGTCGCGCTCCGCGTGAGCGTGCACCAACGCGTGCTGGCGCAGCGCGGCGCGTGCCGTCGGCACGCGCCGCGCTGCGCCAGCACGCTTTGCGCCAAGTGTTTTTTGTTTAAGCCAGCGCGCGCTACGCCAAGTGAGTCGTCACCGCGTCTGGCTGGAGCCAAGAGCGGCGGCCCTGGCCTTCGCCTGCGTCGTAGCTCACGGCCACTTCCGCGTTGCCGGCCGGTCGCCGCGGCAACTGCTCCGGGGAACGCAACTCGCGCTTCCTGGGCGTCGTGTTTCTCCGCAAGCACCTCCGAGTGGACTGAGGCTGTTTTTTCTTTTTTTCGGTGCTCGCTGTACGAGCGTTGTTTTTGTTGGCGCCCCTCGGGCTCTTCGTGGCCGTGTAGGAGCAGCGCGGTACACGCCGACCGCGTCGGCGTTCGGGGTGGGCGGCACGTCAGCCTTGCTTTCTTGGCGCTCTCCGACGCCACTGGCCGCGTCGACGGCTGCTTCGCCGGCGAATAACGTCTGCTTTTCACGTAATCGTTGACCAAGACTTCCGGCTTCAGTAAGCCACAATATGAGGGGCTCTCATAGTAAAGCCAGTTAACTCGCTTACGATGTTTCGCGGGCTTCGTGGCGCCCCACTTCTGTGTGCGCAGAGTGGCCGCCGTTTCTCGTCTCTTTGCATTTGTCGCAATCTAAATGGGGGCGCGGCGCAATATATATATATATATAAACACACGAAAGAGAATCGCGCCTGTCCCATATGTATTCCTTTCCTTGTGGTCCCGTGTTTTGCGCTTCAGCCCTTTCCAGATATCTTCCACGTAGTCGAGCGAGTTGCGAACGGTCTCTATAGTATATATAGCAGAATATTATCCAGCGGAGCGCGGAAATTCGCGAGTGTATCACCGCCTAATAATCTGGTTACGCTGTTCTTGTGATTAGAAACGGGGCATATTGGTTCTATGTATGCGCGAAGCTATGCAGCCGTATAGAAGCCCCCGACTTGGAGAGTACGCCGATATGAACGCGCCAATGACATGGGCATGGATTGCAATCGTATTCTTCTTTCCATCTCTGCAGTATTTTTTTTTATCGTTAAACTGAAACTATAGACGTAAAACTAGATGAAGAAACCAGGGCCTGTATTCATAAAAACGTGTTAGGCTCGACTTATTCGTAAAAGAAAATTCTAGCCAATCCGCATGCTGTACGTATGATTAGGAAAGGTGGACGGCCAATGACAAAGAACACTTACGAAAGAAGAGCTTTGTGAATCCGGTCCCAGATGTAAAACTAGATTTGAAACTAGATGTGAAACTAGCTGTGAAACAGTGCTCGATGTAGCGGATACCGCCTTTTGCTTTTACTTGCGTAAACTGAAGCCTGATAAAAATGAATCGAACTGTATAAAACAGAAGCTTTGGGAAATCGCAGCTGGGAAAAAGATGGGGCGTTGGAGGTGGAAGGAAAGTGGGAGTGAAGGCTTGCTTTATTGCGCTAGCAATTATGGAAGCTCCAGGCGACCTTTCGCCGTCGCTGAGGTGTTGAAGTGCGATACGATCCTATCGTACCTCGCACGCAGTGGATTCGAGGGAAAGCGTGCGAGACTGAGCCGAGAAGAATGGTTGGTGGATTGGTGCGTGCCGTCTTCCCGAGCGCCCACTGCTGGAGGTCACGTGATCAACAGCGTGCCGTGGGATGGGAGGCTGTTGAGCACACTTCTTTCCTCTAGCTCGGCCGTGCATGGCTGCGAATGGCTGCCCGCTCGGCAGAGTCTATACGCGGCATATGCCTACTTGTTAGTTTAATTACTAAGCGAATGTGCACTGCAATTTATACGGCCGATAGAACTACGAACCTTACTTCGTGCAGTCGTCTAGTGCTTTGCTTTTGCTATCATTGTTCCGGCTTTTGGACGAAAGTGATATATTTTCGTTTCCAAGAATAAAGGGAATGAGTTATTTTGTGCATTTTCAAACAAAAATAAACTTACTTCAATTTGTGTTTTTTTTAATGGGATATATTTTAAGTAAACTTCGTTTCGGTTATAATTTTAAAGCGGAGACACTCTCTCCACGTCTAGTGTATGAGTCCTAGAGGCCACTTATCCCAAAGCAGTTGGTGAACGAGTATCCAGTGGTGTATGAAAGTACCAGCGTCTGCTTTTTATGCGTGGTTGAGTGTAGAATGAAGAAAATTACAATAGAGACCGTGGCGTCTTACAGTTCGCGCACATTTTTCTACGGATCATGGGTTTCGTTGATCCTGACCCTTCTCTTTCATTCAGTGTATTCCATCGCCGCCTTCATTCGAATAAACTAACGATCTAAAAATTGTGCGAAATCATCACTGTTTTACTAGATAGACCCTTCACTTCTTCTCCGCTCGCAGTTTTGCTTCAAGAACAGCGAAGAGACGAACGAAGCTAGGCTACACCTTGGATATTTTTTTTTTAATCCGTGATCCAACGAACGACTCGGCGCCTCATTTGGCAGCGTTGTTTACTTAATCTAAACGGGCACACTCGTTCTGGTAAGACAGGAGATTTAATAGAGTGCTTGGAATACCTTAACAACCGCCTTCGCATTTCTTGATCTTATTATGTGAGCGTGCAGTATAAGGATTAAAGTACGCTTTTGGAAACTTGCGCGCATTCTCTGGTTCGTTTGCATTTTTGCTTATCTGTTTGTAAAAGGATCGATAGTTAGGCACTGTTAGGGGATGGTGGCTATTCCACATCACGCTGTGATACGTCATGCTGGGCCCTTTTGAAATGACAGCTTAAACACGCGCGATATATAAGGCAGCCGTTCAAGCTCCACGTACGCTATTGCGCACATGGCTTTAGCACATGCTGTGTGATGCACGCCTCCCGACAATATATACGAGCCGCTGCAGCTCAGTGGCTCGTGTTCTGCACGACGTCGCGTGATCGAATCCCGGCAGCGAGGCCCGGGACTCGTTTAAACTCACTTAGACTTACATGTGGGCCAACCAACCCCGGGTGTTCAAAATTAAACCGGAGACTTCGACTGCGACGTCGCGCTCCGGCTTCACAGCGAATCTTTAGGCGTAAAACTTAATCAGTTTATACGCGTTACGAAATTAAGCCTTATTATTATTATTTCTTTTTCTGATGGGGATTGACAGCGTCGTCACAGGCTGGGGCTCACCCCATAGACATAAATAAGCAATATTATAATATTGAAGACGTCTCACGCGCGACGTGTACGTTTTTATTTGTTTGTTTCTTTCTTGTTTGACGTGCACGGCGTCTGACAAAATGCACTCCGCTATACCGAAAGAAATTGACGTTTCCCGAGGAAATGGTGGCCGTGCGTCTCGTTATACGCGGCGATAAAGTTTGCATAGCGACAATTCTTTTAACGTTCTATCCACACTCTTTGTGATATGAAGCCTCCAGCTCTATTCAGGGCCACAGATTCGATTTCCGGCTGCTGCGTCTGCATTATTCGATCCGAGTTGAAGTTCGCACGAACGATCACGGGCCGAGGTTTGGGCACAGTTAGAGAGAGGGGGAGCGCAGCTGCGCTCTAAATGAGCCTTTGAGAGCCCATATGGCGCTTCGGGATCAAAAGGCTCTAAAGGCACGAACAGAAGGTCCCGCCGTGGAGGCCACCCTGCCGTCACGATTTTATGGTCTGAACAGATGCGGGCAGTATGCATGATTTGTTTGAATTTTATCGCGGTTTGCTGTGTGGGGTGGTTAACGAGGAATTAATATCATAACGCATTACTTTGTTGGCGCATGTTGGAAAGTCGGGCATATTGGTAGTACGCCCTTGTTACGTTTCGCCTACAACGCGCGGTAATGCCGGCGCGGATGCAACGGACGCCGGGGCTTCGTTCAAAGCGGCGGACATTTTGGCCCGTGCGACGCCGCCGCAACGCTTCCCCGCCAAGCGTGTCCAGGCGTGTTTCAGTGCCACGTGTCTTCGTGTGTGCGTGTGTGTGTGTGTGCCCTCGCTTGTCAAAGCGCGGCAGCCGGGGAGCGGAGTTCCCCGAATGAGGAGCCTGGAGGTCTCTCGGCTCAACCGTTCGCGCCGTCGTGTGGGCGGGTTGGCGATGCGTCACTGCACTCGGTTCAGCAGGTCTCTCGGCTCAACCGTTCGCGCCGTCGTGGGCTCATGCTCCGCCGTCCCGTGACCTTCATCCCGTGACCTTCATCCCGTGACCTTCCCTTTTGGACCGCGACGCCGAGAGTATAAGAGCAGCTGCCCCCGGACGCCAGGAGAGAGGCTCCGATTTGTACTGTTGAGTTACGTGCTCTCCCGTCTCTCTACTTCGGTCGACCTGACCGGCCGCTCTTTTGCTATGTTAGAATAAACAAGTTGTTCTGTTACCAGTCTTCTCTTGCTTTGCCGGGACCTTCGGATGCTTCCAGTGCCCCAGGCCGCCAGGCCAACGCTACCCTTGGGGCTTGCGACCCATTGGCAATAACGGGCGTCAGCACCGAGACCCCAACAACTCGTGCCAGCGGTGCGATTCTAACATCTGGTTGCCAGCGGTGAGATCGCGACAACGGAGGCCAGCAGCGAAGAGATGCGGTTGACTGTATGCTGAGCAGCACAACGACCATCCGGGAGCAGTGCAACGAGCCCTGTGTGATGACTGGTTGCCTGCAGCGGAACGACTGCGCTGAAGTCTTGGCTGCAAGGTTTGGTGAGTGCGGGACTTTCTTCTTCTGAGTTTTGCCAGGCTTTTGTTAGTGTCAGAAACAGAGCTGGTAATTGTGGTTGTCGTTGCTGCCGGGTTAGTTTGCGGCAAGACAATAGTAGGCAGTAGAGAAAGCAGCATTCAGAGCAGCCATGGATTTGAAGTCGTTGCGCAAACCGATATTGCTGGAGCTTGCAAGAGAGTTGGGTCTGGATGTCTCAGACAAACTCAGAAAACCAGAACTGCTAAGGGCTATTCTTGAGTTAGAAGCTGAGGATGACGAGCTGTCGGAATGCCTTGAGACCATTGAGGAGAGGGAGACGGCAAAAAGACAGGAGCGTGAACTTAAAGAACAGAAAGAGAAAGATGAGCGTGAACTTAAAGAACAGAAAGAGAAAGATGAGCGTGAACGAAAAGAACAGAAAGAGAAAGATGAGCGTGAACGAATAGAACAGAAAGAAAAAGAAGAGCGTGAACACGCTTTGGAAATGAAGCGTCTCGAGTTAGAGATGGAACGCGCTCGTAATGGAAGTCAGGCACACGGTGCAGGAGAACGAGTATTGTTCAAAATGACTGACCTGATGCGGCCGTTTAAGCTTGGAGAGGACATTGGTTTGTTCCTGGTTAACTTTGAGCGAACGTGCGAGAAGCAGGGGTTCTCTCGGGAAACGTGGCCACAGCGCTTGCTCACTTTGCTACCCGGCGAGGCGGCCGACGTAGTCGCACGCTTGGAGAGAGAGGAGGCAGAGGATTTCGAGAAAGTGAAATCGAGTCTGCTAAAAAAGTACAGGCTGTCAGCGGAGGCGTTCCGTCGGAAGTTCCGGGAAAATGAGAAAGGCAAAAGTGAGTCATATACAGAGTTTGCGTACAGGCTTATGTCAAACATGCAGGAGTGGCTCAAAGAAGAGAAAGCGTTTGGTGACCACGAGAAAGTTCTGCAGTGTTTCGGGCTAGAACAGTTTTATAGTCGGTTACCTGAGAACGTGCGGTACTGGGTCTTGGATAGGCCAGACGTTAGTACGGTGGCTAGAGCCGCTGAGTTAGCCGAGGAGTTTGTGACGCGTCGGGCTCGCGAGCTAAGGACGGTCAAAAGGGTGAATTTGGCTCCAAGTTTGAGAGGCCGAAGTTCACGCCCATGAGAGCAAAGGGGGACACACGTAGTTCGGATGCGAGTGAAAGCAGTCCGACCGAACGTAAGGAGACGGCGGCAACCGAAGCCGAAAGCAGAAAGCGGTTCGAGACGAGGCAAGCGCGCGTTTGTTATACGTGCCAGAAGCCGGGTCACTTTTCGGCGCAGTGTCCAGAAACAAAAACACAAGTCGTGTTTTTGTCTATATGCAGCACTGACGAGAACATGAAGCTTCTCGAGCCTTACATGCGAGACCTCCTCGTGAACGGGAAAGAGTGCCGAGTGCTTCGCGATTCCGCAGCTACAATGGATGTAGTTCACCCCTCTTACGTAGAACCCGATATGTTCACGGGCGAGTGCGCATGGATCAAGCAAGCAGTGGAAGCTCATAGCGTGTGTCTGCCGGTAGCAAAAGTGCTTATTGAAGGACCTTTCGGAGCACTTGAGACGGAGGCCGCAGTGTCATCTATGCTGCCCCCCCAGTACCCGTACCTATTTTCGAACAGGTCCGATCACCTCCTGCGCGAGAAGGGGCTTTTGTTTGGTGAGGCTAGCGTTCAGGCCTTAACCAGATCGAAGGTTCGGGAGCTCGCTGCAAAGGCGGTAGTTGCGGGGCCGACGTTGTTGAACGATGAAAAAGGGTCAGAGGCGCAGCAAGCTGGTATTCAGAGCACGCCCGAACTGAATAAAATTGAGCCTGTAGCGTTAAAGGCAGCAGATACTGGAGAGGAAATTCCCGACACGGGAAAGTTAGAAGAGCTGTCTCCAGATTTGCTCATCGCGCCTACGTCAGACGGACTTAACAGGTTGCTAAAAGTCAGCCGGTCGGCTTTGATAGCCGAGCAAAAGAAGGATGGCAGCCTAGAAAACATACGCTGCATTATCAAGGAAGGTATCGCCAAGAAAAATGCTCGCTTTGTGGAAAGAGGTGGGGTCCTGTACCGGAAGTATCTAGACCGCAGGGGAGTGGAGTTCGATCAGCTGTTCGTGCCTCAATGCTATCGTCAGGATCTGTTGCGCTTGTCGCATGGGGGTTCGTGGTCCGGACACCTAGGAGTTAAGAAAACTAAGGACCGTCTCTTGCAGGAGTACTATTGGCCAGGGTGTTTTCGGGACGCAGACCACTTTGTGAAGACATGCGACACCTGTCAGCGGGTGGGCAAGCCAGGGGACAAATCGAGGGCGCCGTTGAAGTTGGTACCTATCATTACGGAGCCTTTTAGACGGCTCGTTATTGATACAGTGGGACCTCTGCCGGTAACAGCCACGGGGTACCGACACATTTTGACTGTGATCTGCCCAGCGACAAAGTTCCCTGAAGCAGTGCCGCTTAAAGAACTCAGCTCAGTTGAGATAGTCAATGCACTACTGTCCATATTTGCGCGAGTTGGTTTTCCTGCAGAAATCCAGTCAGATCAGGGTACAGTGTTTACTAGCGCTTTGACGACAGCCTTTCTCGAAAGGTGCGGGGTAAGGCTGTTACACAGCTCAGTGCACCACCCCCAGTCGAATTCCGTGGAGAAGCTCCACTCCGTCATGAAGCGCGTGTTGAGAGCATTGTGTTTTGAACATCAAACTGACTGGGAGCTGTGTCTGCCTGGAGTGATGTTTGCTTTAAGAACCGCGCCGCATGCGGCTACGGGGTTCTCGCCAGCTGAGCTGGTGTACGGTCGCTCGCTGCGATCTCCGCTTCGCATGCTTCGAGAATCATGGGAAGGCAGGGGCGACGACCCAGTCGTGGTAGAGTACGTGCTTAAGCTCCTCGAACGCTTAAGAAGGGCACAGGAGTTGTCAGGTGAAGCAATGGCAGAGGCCCAGCAGAGGGCCAAGGTTTATTATGATCGGACAGCCAGGGCCCGTCGTTTTGAGGTGGGCGATGAGGTCATGATATTGCGCACATCGCTAAAGAACAAACTCGACGTGCAGTGGGAGGGCCCAGCACGGATTGTTCAAAAACTGTCGGACGTTAACTACGTGGTGAGTCTGCCAGGAAAGCGGAAAGCACAGCAAGTTTACCACTGTAATCTGCTCAAACCCTATAAGCAACGGGAAGCAGTGGTGTGCATGATGGTAAACGTGCCCGAAGAGCTTCCGGTCGAGCTTCCGGGACTAGGCTCAGTGACAAACAGGAAAGACACCGATCAAGTCATTAGTGACTTAATAAGTAAAGCATCGCTGTCGCCTGAGCAGAAAACCGAACTACACCAGCTCTTACAAGAATTTCAAGGTCTGTTCTCTGAGAGGCCTGGTAGGACTTCTGTCCTTACTCATGACATAGAACTTACCTCCCCAGAGCCAGTACGATCCAAGGCGTACCGGGTGTCACCCCGCCAGAGCGATATTATGGAGGCTGAGGTAAAGAAAATGCTACAGCTCGGTGTTATTGAAGCGGGTGAGAGTGATTATACCTCCCCTTTGATTTTAGTTGAGGTACCGGGCAAGGAACCTCGTCCTTGCGTCGACTACCGCAGGCTTAATTCCATCACTAAGGATCAAATTTATCCGATCCCTAACATCGAGGAGCGCCTTGAGAGAGTGAGTAGCGCTCAGTTTATTTCCACCCTAGATCTTGTCAGGAGTTATTGGCAGGTTCCACTTACAGAAGAGGCTAGTAGGTATGCGGCGTTCATTTCACCAATGGGGACATTCCGTCCTAAAGTTTTGAGTTTTGGTTTGAAGAACGCGCCATACTGCTTTTCAAGCCTCATGGATAAAGTGTTGCGGGGACAGCAAGAATTCGCTTTACCGTATCTAGACGACGTAGCGATATTCTCCGCATCCTGGCCTGAGCATATGGCGCACTTGCGGGCAGTGCTAACCCGCCTGCGCGATGCGGGCTTGACAGTCAAGGCTCCCAAGTGCCAGTTAGCACAGGCCGAGGTTGTCTACCTCGGACACGTGATTGGTCGGGGTCGTCGCCGCCCCTCTGAAATAAAGGTGGCCGCTGTGCGAGACTTCCCGCAACCGCGCACGAAGACCGATATTCGGTCGTTCTTAGGTGTCGCCGGCTACTATCAGAGGTACATCCCCAGGTACTCTGATATCGCGGCTCCCTTGACGGATGCTCTAAGAAAGACAGAGCCGCAAACAGTCGTCTGGGATGAGACGAAGGAAAGAGCTTTTAGCGCCCTAAAGAGCGCCCTAACAAGCCAGCCTGTGCTACGATCGCCCGACTACACAAAAGGGTTCGTTGTTCAGTGTGATGCTAGTGAGCGAGGCATGGGCGTTGTACTGTGCCAACGGGAAAATGGAGAAGTAGAACACCCCGTCCTGTATGCTAGTCGTAAGCTGACGAGTCGTGAGCAGGCGTATAGCGCCACCGAGAAAGAGTGTGCGTGTATCGTGTGGGCCGTTCAGAAATTGTCATGTTACCTAGCTGGCTCGAGGTTTATCATTGAGACGGATCACTGCCCTCTCCAATGGCTGCAGACCATCTCTCCCAAAAATGGCCGCCTCCTGCGCTGGAGCCTCGCTTTGCAACAATATTCCTTTGAGGTGCGTTACAAAAAGGGGAGTCTCAACGGTAACGCCGATGGCTTAAGTCGAAGCCCCTAACGTGGGAATCAGCCTCAAAATTGCTTGTTACTGATGTTTTTCTTCCTGAGGCAGGATTTTTTTAACCTATTGCTTTTGTATAGTGTTTCAAAGTGATGATGTGCTTTTTAGTGCAATTTTTCCGATTTGTGGACGCGTTCTGAGTGCTGCTAAACTACTGTAAGGAACTAGGCAGCAGTATAAAAGGGGAAAGAGCCTGGCAGGGCTTAGTGAGGGTTGTGCCGTGCTTGCTGACTGAGCGGTTGACTTTCGGCGTAGTTCTAACGCTTGCCGGAAACGAGAACAAAAATGTCAACTCTCCCGAAGTCACTTTGCAGTGTCCTGTGTGCACCTGAACGTGAGAACGAGGCCTTCTCTGTGCGCTGCGCTCAAGAAACGCCAAAGGACGCCCGACTACGGTTATGAGCATCATCGAGCGACATCCCTCCGGACAGCGGATGCAGTCCCCTGACCATCGGGATCTCCTTCCCCCGGCGGGGCGGTCTGTTACGTTTCGCCTACAACGCGCGGTAATGCCGGCGCGGATGCAACGGACGCCGGGGCTTCGTTCAAAGCGGCGGACATTTTGGCCCGTGCGACGCCGCCGCAACGCTTCCCCGCCAAGCGTGTCCAGGCGTGTTTCAGTGCCACGTGTCTTCGTGTGTGCGTGTGTGTGTGTGTGCCCTCGCTTGTCAAAGCGCGGCAGCCGGGGAGCGGAGTTCCCCGAATGAGGAGCCTGGAGGTCTCTCGGCTCAACCGTTCGCGCCGTCGTGTGGGCGGGTTGGCGATGCGTCACTGCACTCGGTTCAGCAGGTCTCTCGGCTCAACCGTTCGCGCCGTCGTGGGCTCATGCTCCGCCGTCCCGTGACCTTCATCCCGTGACCTTCATCCCGTGACCTTCCCTTTTGGACCGCGACGCCGAGAGTATAAGAGCAGCTGCCCCCGGACGCCAGGAGAGAGGCTCCGATTTGTACTGTTGAGTTACGTGCTCTCCCGTCTCTCCACTTCGGTCGACCTGACCGGCCGCTCTTTTGCTATGTTAGAATAAACAAGTTGTTCTGTTACCAGTCTTCTCTTGCTTTGCCGGGACCTTCGGATGCTTCCAGTGCCCCAGGCCGCCAGGCCAACGCTACCCTTGGGGCTTGCGACCCATTGGCAATAACGGGCGTCAGCACCGAGACCCCAACACCCTCATGTGCAGATCGGGCGGCTTCGTCGGCGTGGTCATTCCAGCTGATGCCGCAATGTTCTGGAAGCCAGTGAAAGATCACGCTGTGTCCCTTGTCGTGGCTGCAATGATATATCTGTCGGATTTTTCAGGCCATTTGTTCATTGGGTCCGTGGCGCGTTGGGCTTTGTATGCACTGAAGGGCTGCCTTGCAGTCACTAAAGACTGTCCATTGTTGCCGTGGCTTCTGCTTAATGAAATCAATTGCAGCACGGAGTTCCGTAAGCTCTGCACCCGTCGACGTGGTCACACATGAAGTGTTTAACTTTGTTTTTGTTTTTCTGAGATTTTGCCGGGATGATGATGACTGCAGCAGCAGAGCTGTTGAGCTTTATATTGAACCATCGGTGTGGACATGTTGTGGGAACTTGCGCATCTTGTAAATGTGTTATAAAGTTGCTTGCTTTAAAGCTTGCAACCGCGCTCCAGCTTTCCTTTTGGTGCCCGGAAATGTCAATTGTACTTGCGGCCGTGCAGACACCACAGTGAGGCTGACAATCATGTAGCAGGCGTGACTTGTGTTAGCAAGTAGGACTGATGTCTTACAATACTTTTGAAGTTGTCTTGATTCCGCTTTCGCGAACAGACGCTGCGGCTGGCCTCCGATTCATGTCCCTTGAATGTACTCTTTCCCTGTGGGACTCGAACGTTTTCACCATGTGTCGTTCGCGTTCGTTTTTTCCAAATATACAGATGCATCTACAGCGTGGGTTACCACGGCGTGAACAGACCATGATGTACCGTCTGTGGCTAGGCGTAGCATTTACCAACTCTTATGCCGTCTTTATTGGAGTGACCAACAGCCCCACCAGCGGCACATGCAGATTTGAAGAGACGCTCGCACACAATATCTGTGTCTGCCCGTGCTATAGTGCCGAGAGGCAAGTGATGTGCAGAGTGGTGGACCAATTGGACAATCGTCTTCTATCAGAACTGAAAGCTCTAGGCCAATTCTCCCAAAGAACATCCTGGCAGAAGGCCTTATTTGCGCTACTAAGATTCCTGCGGTCTACGGGGCTTTATGACAGACTCTATGAAGGCCGACACTACCGCTCTAAAGCGTACGCGGTTTGTTTGTGATCGTCTGTCTTTCTCTCTCTCTATCCCTTCCGCTCTCTTTCTCTTTGTATCCCCCTACTCCCTTCCGCCGTGCATGATAGCGAACCGGAACTACCTCTGGTTAACCTTCCTGCCTTTCTGTGCATTCTTTCTATCTATCTATCTCTTGGTAGTACGCAATACGACTGACATATTTGCAACAAGAGTGTCCGTTATTTTTTCTGTAAAGACCTGAAGCTTTAGCATATGCGAGCATCGTTGCAAGTCGCCGGTATTTGTTGTTTGCAGTGCGTTCCGTTGATTGAACCGATAAGTCTTATGGGACGAAACATGAACTTTCCCTTTCATTTTGTCTTTTACAGGTGAGTTTGCGCAGTACAGTGCCCGCAACTTCTTGGTTTGTCACGCGGAACACCAACTCGTCGCAGTAGTAAGTATTCTATGACAACCGACACTCGGGGTATTGTGTATAGAACCAGGAGCCCCAGTGTTACGGGGGGTTCAAGACAAAAGAGTCCGACGAAACCTAAGCTCTTCTTACGAGCTGTGAATGCGAAAGCATTAATGTCCAATTGAACGCTGAGCGGTCCTTCGAGTTATGAACTCCTCGCGGGCAAGCGAGCGTGTTGAGACGCCTTACCGAGGCGCAATTAGAGCGCAGGCGAGAGCTTGCGCGGACAAGGAGCGCGCGGATAACACAGGCTTCCGAGAAGGAGAGCGAGGAGGATGTGGCGTCGTGGCGATTCCCTCTCCCCTCAAGTAACACATTGCGCGCTATCACGGCAGCAGGTGTTCCCTTTCGCCCGCTCTGCTCCGTCGAGGTGCGTTCGTGACGTGGCGTCGCAGCCAGTGAGAATTTAGGAGCCGTTTCGCTGCTGCGACGCCGGACGCCGGCTTTTTCGCTTAATGAGCCGTTTGACGGCTTCGCATCAATATGTCATTTTGCCGATCTGAATGCTCTGAGCGTTCTGTCGATGAGTCTCCGCCCATCTTATTGCACTGTGCAGAAATTAAATGTATTTTTGAACAACTCAGCGTATACCACCTAGAGCAAAGTTTTCGAGAAACTTAGGTCTGTTCGTCGCACGCATGAACGCGAGGTATTATACAGAGAAGAAGCTAACTGGGTAATGGGCAACAACAGCGGCCGCTACGCGACGACGACCATGCACCACCTATATGTACACTCGAATCAAGAGCAACTTGGCTACACCAGTCTTTTTTTTTTAATTTTTGCTGTGAACAGCTGTGTCCGTCGGTTATTTATGTGAACCATGACGTCACCAAAGCGTATACCAGTTTTTCATTCTCATCAACTGCGTCGTTTTCTTTAAATGTCGCTACGCAAAAATAGTTGCTCGACGTCTCATCAACGTTGAAGAGCAGCGCAGAAAGTAAGTCCTGAAACGTACGTGACATTTAGCGAGTGCATTGATAAATGTGAGCACGTATGGCATGGCATGCGCAGGGCTTGTCAAGAATCAGTAAACATTGTGCCCATGTCCAAAGCTGTCGTTATACCACGTGCGATGTAGTTCCTGTAGAAATTTCTACGCACATTGAAAGGGGGTTAGTTCTGTTCGCTCACTTGGCCTTCAGTGTGCCAGGGTGTTACATACAGGAGGCCTGAGAAGAAAAGCTGCAATGTACGTATTCAAAAGGGCGCAATATTTGTTCGCGTAACAACATGTCTACAAAGGCGTACTCAACGCAGTGGCTACACGTTCGCTGGAGACATTGTTACGTCACGGCTAGGGGCCTCGTTGCACGGCATTTTAACGAGGCAACTTCTCCAATAATCACTGCGAGCCCGATTACTTCACCCATAAACACTGATGCGGTGCAGCACGCAAGCAAAAGCACCTGCGGCCATCAAAGCTACGCATATCTCAAGCGCTCGACTGAGCAAGTTTTTCCTCTTCAAGAATGTGTAATTTCGCGTTCGTAAACAAATTGCGTAAATAGTTGCATCTCGGACGTGTATGTATACGTACACGAAGGCGCTTAGAGGTTTACTCCCATACCTCTGCCCCCATGTTTTTCTCCCCCATTTTTGAGAGCGCTCGTTGGAAAGTTTACTATACGTCTTCCCTGTATTTGAAGCGATTCCTACGGAAAAGAAGCACGAAGAACGAGCTTGGCTAGCTTTCGTGACTGCGCACATGTACGTGTTCACCGCCGTTTGTTGCTTCGTGTTTCAGCCGATCTTGGCTAACATCCTGCGCTGGCTGCCGTAATGTTTCTCACACAGCGGCAGCCCATGCGTAACTTGAGAGTTTTTTCTCTCCTTAGATTCGCGATAAGCAGCAATCCGATATAAATCACCCACTTGCACTTCCCGTTTTGTGGCTCTGAACTCGCGTGTCCCACACTGCAAGAAGTAAATAATGCAAACCAACTATCTTCGTCCGCACTTGAACGTGTACACAAGAGACTAAGTTAAACACAAGCGAGAGGGAAATTAGGAGCCGTGTAACACCATCAGTGGTCTGCTTTTACGTGCCTTTGCGATTAATTGCAAGTAAGTTCAACTGCGCTGGTCGGCGACGCATCGTGCTGGACGCACGGCGCAAAGAAACGCAAGCACGGGAGCAAAAGGGGGTGGACACGCAGTTTCGTCTGGCCATCGCCTCTCCCTCCCATGCTTTCAATTGTTTGCGCTGCGTCGCCAATGTAAATGCAAATAAATTGGATTTAGCCTGCCCGTATAGGTGTCGCAGCTTGGGGAATACGCGCCGGAATGCTGTTATGTGACCTTTTTGTGTATCCTTTGATTTCGCCCTTTTGCCATTTCCTCCTTGTTCACGCTTCCTAGGCCACGGGACAGTTCAGGTGTCCACCGACAGGTGAGACACTTGTGAAGCCGGCAGCCTATGTTGCTCAGTTCGTTCTTCTTCTTCTTCTTCTTCAACAACAACAACAACAACAACAACAATGTTTATTGCCATCTTACACTGCCACACATCGAAAGCAGGCCTGTCAAAGCCAAGAAGTGGCTTCCATGACTAGGCCCGGCACATCAGCAGGCGACAAGACGACGACATCGTTAACATATCAAAATATGACACTGATTAATAAAAATACAGAAGCTCCAAAAGGGCTGAGACCTAGCTCACTTACACCAGTGAGAAAACAAAACAAGAAATAACGACAACAATAATATTATGAATAATGCAGTATAATAATGAGTGTAAGATATATTCTACATCGAAATAAACGAAACGAAAATTTCCTAACCTAGTAAGAATACTAATAGTAATAATAATAATATGCCT
>NC_092814.1:213427800-213592800 GCF_023375885.2 Dermacentor andersoni | reverse complement strand
TCGAGCCAGTGGCCGGAGCCGGCAGACAAACGGCCGACCGGAGCAGCGGGGCGGCGTCGCTTTTCGGAAGCCGCGCCTGTCACGCGTGCCGCAGGTGGTAAATACGGGGGCTTGAATCGGGGCACCGCGCGGGACGCGGCCACTCGAGCCGCCCTGGGCCAGATGCCACTGCCAGCCAGGGCTCGTTACTTACGCGCCGCAAGTATAGATTCGGCTGCGCCACAGTGACTCGGTTGCTAATGAGTCGAGCCACCAAACGAGCGGCTCCGGTTTCCAGAACCATGCGCTTGGCTAGGGTCTAAAGGCGAGACCGTTCACGCGGGCTGTGGGCGACATTAAAGAGGGCGCACGCATAAGCTACAAATACCAGAAAGGGTAATGTGTTCGGGACTTATGGTCATCCCCATCTGCGGGTTTAAGGGTTGGCTTCGAGAGATGTATGGTTCTATATAAAGGGACATTAAAACAGTTTAAAGCATTCTTTCGAAACTATATTTCCTGTTAATCTTGAGGTTTAAGGGGTCGAAGGGAAAGTGGCCAAACTCCCCGCTCTTGAATTTCGCGTCGAAACCCCATCGCCGTCACGTCAGTGTGACGTCACTGATTTCTATGCATTTTGGTCTGTTTCTGCCGTTTTGGTGCGGCAAGTGTTCTCGATCCTTGGCTTCTCCAGAACACAATGTAGTTAATGTTTACCTATAAAGATTAGCTAGGCCCGAGCAGAAACCGTCCCTATCCATTACTCCACGGGGATGTGGTGCGGGAACTCATCCAAGGCGACGTCGCCGTCCGCTTTCGCTCTTGCGATTTATCAAGTTTCCGCTTTTATTTATTTATTTATTTATTTATTTATTTATTTATTTATTTATTTATTTATTTATTTATTTATTATTACCTCAAAGGCCCCGGTGTGGGGTATTACATGAGGGATGGGTGACCACTTCAATGGAATGTGGACTCAATGGCAGCCTTCAAATGATGTGGATTGGAGTGGTGCACGGCGTCCGCGGAAAGGTCATTCCATCCCGGGCAGTCTTCACAAAGAAAGAATGTAGGTGCGCAGTGGTCCGGGCAGGCGGAGGGTACGCAAATTTTTCGTGACGTAATCGGCAAGATTGACGGGCTGCTGGAATGATGGCTGAAGTACTAGGAGCAGAATGATAAAATTTGTGATAAAGACACAGTCTGAAAACATGACGCCTTATATCTAGATTGGAAATTCCTGCTTTTAATGTTAGCTGAGAGACACTAGTGAGGTAAGAATAATCAGGATAAATATAACGAGCTGCACGATTCTGAACTGCTTCTAGAGTGTTAGAAAGGGTGGTTTGGTGCGGGTCCCAAACAGAGCATGCGTATTGTCGCTTTTTGGACAGTGTAGGATCTCAATTTACTAATGCTGCTAAATTTTATTTTCTCTTGAGTGTCCCTTTAAAATGGGACTCAGTCTATATATGCCATTCCACCTTACTTTACCTTCTTTTTTTCCGGCGATCGGGAAGACAGCATAGGGAGAGTGGTACCAGGCCAGAGCAGGAATTGGGCCACTCGGGCCGGTCCTTCTGTTGAGGGGTGTGTGAGCTGTGCGCGATTCGGCTGGAAAGAATTACTCAGGTGGTAAGCAGACGGCTTCGCACACCGCCTGCACAGCCGACAGAATTGACAACCGCACAATGTTCAATGCGGTGTTGTTGGACATTGGCAGAATTTCAGGCTGTCTAATTAGGGAAGCGTCGTGTTGAGAAGCGTATACATCTTTGAGCACGAGGCAAACTTCTATCTCTATCTGCTGCATCCCTTGAGCCTTCTCTTCTGCAGAAAAAGAAAGCCTTCGGCGACGACCTTTCTGCTGTTGTTGATTGTGGCTTCTGGATAATTCAGCATTGGAGCGCCAGGCTGGTAAATGCTCCACCTGAGATACGTAGGCTGGGCAAAGAAGTTGCGCCACGACGGAAAATAAGGCGGTGGCATGAGATGTCGTTTTAAAGCATCCTGCTCCCACCGGAATTCCTACATCCCGTAAAAGCGCTCATGTCCTCTCCTTTTTATTCTTTCGGGTGCCTTGTTCCTTTCGGCGCGCTGTCAATGTCGTGACCAAACAACTCGTCGCACAAATCCAACCTCGTCGCGTGCGGCACAGGCCAGAAAAGGGGTTCAACACCGTTTTGAAGAGGCGCGGCTAGTGCGTAGTGTTTCATCCAAAGTATGATGATGATGATAATTTTGATTGATATCCCCTTTGAAACGAGGCAGCAACAAGTACTCACCTTGTCTGTTTTATCGCATCAGGATTTACATCTCTCGCAGTCAGCGTTTTGCCTATCTTTCCTTGATATTGTCTATCTTCATTAAAACCGCTATCTCTATATTGTGCACTTACATATACGTATTATGCTATCTCTATATTTCTATATTGCACAACGACTCCGGTTCTATCAATCCCTTCGCTGTTCTTTTTGTGTGTGTGTGCGTGTGTGTGTGTTTTCGCTAATACTCTAAAAGTCTATTGCTTATCTCGACTTCTGACCAGTTAATGCTTCCATCCGCTTTTAATCCCAGCGTTTCTGTAAGGTGGATATTTTCTACGGATTTTGCTAGGGTAACACCTTCGCATTCCATTAGGATGTGCTGAGTTGTCTGCGGTTCTTTTCTTTTATTTCAATTAAATTATTATTATTATTATTATTATTATTATTATTATTATTATTATTATTATTATTATTATTATTATTATTATTATTGCTTTAGTAGACACCTGCCTCGTCCTGTTGCGAGTATTTGCTCCGGTGTTTTTGTAATGAGGCAGCCAGCTCGGGCGGCCTCAAATAACAAGGCACTGCTGTGTTGTACAGATTTTCCCGCCTGATTTCTTTCTTGTCGTATTCCTAAAACTCCATGGTCTTTGTTTCCCCATTTGCATCCAATTTATCGTCTCTGTTTTTCTCACACTCTTTTCGATGACTCCGAATGGTCTATCTATATACATACATCTTCAGTTGTCTATTTACCAGTGTCTATGTTCGCCCATTACAGCGAAGGTCGCGCACCTGTAGGCCTGCCAATGCCAGCAAAATACTCTCGGAAGAGCGTGGTGCCGCAGTGGCTGTAAAAGTGGCTGCATTGGCTGGCGCGAATTCGTGCAGCAGTAGCAGCAGTAGCAGCCGCAGCAGCAGCAGCAGCAGCAGCAGTAGTAGTAGTAGTAGTAGTAGTACACTCTTAGGCAAAGTTACACCCTTTGGCTTGCCCCTTCTGCCACACAACAATAATCGTTATCTGCCTTGATGCGTTTCCTTTCTTTAACGCTGCGAGCCCGGTACTTTCCAGTAACGAACGGTACGCGTGTTATCAGCATAGAACAGTTTACACCCTTTGGAGTGCCCCTTCTGATAACGCGCGTGCCGTTCGTTACTGGAAAGTTCCGGGCTCGCAGCGTTAAAGAAAGGAAACGCATCAAGGCAGATAACGATTATTGTTGTGTGGCAGAAGGGGCAAGCCAAAGGGTGTAACTTTGCCTAAGAGTGTAGTAGTAGTAGTAGTAGTAGTAGTAGTAGTAGTAGTAGTAGTAGTAGTAGTAGTAGTAGTAGTAGTAGTATGGCAGTAATTGGCTGCTTACTTTAAATAAAATGAAGAAAAGGAAAGTCAGGAAAGTTACTGCTGACCGCGCTGCAACTGTATAGCTACAACACCTAAACTGTAGTCAGCAGTGGGATTAAGGGGGGAAAGGAAAGCGAGAGACGATAAACGAAGGAAACTGTTTACATAAGCTACAATGTGGTAAAAATAAATAAATAAAATGATCGCGAGTATGTCGGAAATTCGTTTATCTCTTGCGACGCCTTCACTGTGGTCATGAGCTGTACAGGGCGTAAGGCGCTTTGTTAGGGGTTGAAGGGTGGTGTTGTATAACGGTCACCTGCTCGCCACTCGACTGTCTGACCAAATGTCCACAGGGCATCTCATTCCACTGAATGGCGGGCAGGGGCCAACCGCTTCTCTCCCTTCAGCACCGCTGGAGCCAAAAGACGGCGTAATGTACGCGACAAACGTTTAGGCCGTGTAAAATTGCACGTGTGCTTTGTGGCATTCAATCAAATTTCGACCGCGACCTGGATCCTGCCATTTTTGCTGCTACCGCTGCCCGTCATCATCTTTTTGCTCTCACGAAGTATGGAATCGTTCACCTTGCACAGCTGAAGCCAGTTATGTTTGACCGTGTTACTTGACCAGCCGTGTACACCCACAACACGGTCGTAAAATAGCTGTTGTTACGCGCAAAATGGCCATCAGTATCATTGCATAAGCGGCATGTACGTCTTGCATACTTCTTAGCTTTATTAAAGTTTTTCATGGTTTCGCGCCAGTCACGGATTGAAACGTACACCCGTGAGCAAAAGTATACGGACCAGGGATTGCGCGATAAAACTAACTTTCTCCTGTGTCTGTGAACGCAACTAGAAAAAAAAAAGACTGCAGTCCAAACTTGGCATTACAAATTTTCTAGTGCACTCGTCAGTTTCCGCTTATGCCTGTTAACTACGAAGAAATTCTGTTTTTTTTTTTTTTCCGACCCTGTGGTCGGTATACCTTTGCTCACGGGTGTATATGCTACGTGTTGCAACGAGGGCATGTTGGTGTGGCAACTTGGAAAAGCTATTGTAGTGCATACAGACAAGAACGCAAGAAGGCTCAGGCACGTGCTATACTTACATTTGGGTCGATTTAATAGTTATAATCTATAGAAATGAATGAGAATATTAACAACATTGCGCTGTAACTTGTATTTAGGTATTTAGAAGCTGCGGCACAAGAATGTGAAAGCATGCCCATTTATAAAGGTTACCATGATACGTGTGTACACTTTCGTACACACGTATCATAAAGGTAACTTTTGTAAAGGCGCGAGCTTTGCAATTTGCACGATTGCAGTTGCAGCCCAGCGGTATACTGTATATACCGATGCTCTCTGCTCCATTTCGACTGACGTAAATGCTATATCGGCAAAATAGGCTTCGCTGCGTAACTTTTAGCTTGTAGCTGCGGAAAAGAAAAGTGTGCACTTTCGACAAACGTTACCAAATTTACCGAAATTATTTTACAAGAGTTATGAACACGTATAATTCTTCAAGATGTTTCGTCGACTCTTTTCATCCAAGTGAATCGCAGCGTACACTCAAACAAAATGGAGTCGCGTGAGCAGTATTTCTTTGACCTCCACGCGCGAGCTGACGAGGAAAGCGATACAGGCAAAGAAGAAGCGCTGTATCACGCCGGCAAAGTTGTAAAAGGCAGTTCCTGGCCCGTTGTAGCCAGAGAGCTTGGCCGGCCGAGATTCGGTTCGGTGGAGCACATCATGGTAGGGCCCCGCTTCGGTTTCAGTGTCCTTCCAACTGAGTGCGTCCCGCCAGCGCTGCCCGTGAAAAGGTTCATTTCGCCGCAGGAAGATTCGCTTTAGTGCCACGCTCAATCACGTTCCCCCACTTCATCCTCCCCTTCCGCCTTCCGGCCGAAGCCTCCATAAAGCCGCAGCAGCCGCTTGTCGCCGATCTATATAGATCTGCGTGCGGGGAACGCGGATGTGTGACCGCAGTGCTTGGCGCCTGGCTGCAGCCTGAACCGCAGCCATGGTTCGTATTAGCACCGCAGATATAGGAGGCCACACAGTGAGAGTGGCCATTAGTCTTGCTGGGGTAAATGCGCACGGCGTGCGTCTGTCTTCATTTCTGTTTTGCGGCGAGGCCGTTAAGGTGGGTTCCGCAACGCTTCTCGTGCGGTGGCGAAGGCCGGCGTGCGATATCGACGGCGTGTTCGGCATCAAATGCAAATCAGAGAACAACCAGTAACTCAACCTGCGACGTATTTATCAATATAGCGTTTGAATGGCAGGACGCCGGAAACGAAAACATTTTATTTTCGAGACGTTCTGCACGGACTCCGGCCAAAACGTCGGGAAAATAAAATGTTTTCGGTTCGTGCGTCCAATGATTCAAGCACTTGAAATCACTGCATCCAAGGGCGGGCACGCACGCACGTACACATACCGAGCCAGGGAGAGGTACCGCTGTAGGTGGATCTTGCTTTCTTATTTCTGATCGCGTCCAATGCATTGCGGTGACTATATATATATATATATATATATATATATATATATATATATATATATATATATATATATATATATTATACCAGGACTCATAGAGGCATTACACAATCAAGGAATACAGACCGCTTACGTAAATACCTTGGAAAATATCTAGAGGTTCTACAGCTACCTTAATTCTACACAAGAAAAGTAGGAAGATACCTATAAAGAAAGGGGTCAGACAGGGAGACACAATCTGTCCAATGCTATTCACTGCGTGCTTGGAATAAATATTCAAGCTATAAATTGGGAAAGCTTAGGAGCAAGGATCGACGGCGAATGTCTCAGCAATTTTCGGTTTGCCGATGACATTGTTCATTGTTCTATTGCTCGGAAACAGTGTGTCTCGGACATGCTAAGACGCTACCATAGTGTGCTCCGATAGTTGGAGCCGTTTTCTAATCTCAACCATGTACCTTTTTCGATATATTCCTGTTTCTTAATTCTCTTAAACGTTGCTCGGAACCCTTTCTCCCGGCACCTGGCACGGAAACTTCGTTGGCCGCACGGACCCGCGACTTCGCAACAGTGGTAGTCAGCGATGAGATTGACCTCACGGAACTTGGGACGTGGTGGCCACTGCAACAAGATTAAGTGCATTTCGCTTGTCTTTGGTCCACTCTTTGTAGGTGCACGAAGTAGAGGCGCAAGCGAAGTCGCTGGCCGTTGAAACGTCCTTGGCTCATAATTAGGTAAAAAAGTGCATGTGAATTCATCCATGTGAATAATTTCAAGCCACGTCGCAACGCGTAATCGTTCTAGGAGTCGTTGACAGCTTCGCTGTCCAACCACCTTCACAGCGTGGATTTTTTTAGTAAATACAGATGTTTTATAGAAAGCTATGACCGTGAGACGCCTGTCGTCTTTGCGTACAAACACTACGGCCAAGCGGAAATACTTTGCTGCTGCTTAAATTGCTGTGACAGGAATAATTAACAGAAATTACTCAACTTGTTTAGTAGTGCCATAGGGGAAGTTGTTTAAATGGCGAACATGAAGGCAGTCACGTTTTATTGCACCTTCATTTTTTTTTCAATATCTTGAGAATTACGCCTAATTTGAGACATTAGTTATCCAATTTCAACGCAGCAGCGCCGAGAAGGCGGCCCCGCGATCATATCAGACCGAAACGCCCCTTGACGACACCCGCGAGTAGTTGGAAACCGAACGCCTCCGTCAGTCGTGGCACCTGCTAATACGGCACGCTTTGCTTGGCTAGCGCGTGCGGCCGTATGTCGGGTCAGGATTTACCGCGGCATTCAAACTTCTCTCCACACTTTTTTACGGGGCGTTTTTGTCTGACGCGCAAAGGGAAGCGCTCAGCCTCGGTATGGCCTCGAGTGAGCTTTGGAATTTGATGACGAATATTTCGAATTAGGTGCGATTTTCGATGTTCTTAAACGATAGGTGTGCATGAAAATGTCACCGCCTCCAAATTAGCCATTTAGACAACTGCCCCCAAGGCATTAATAAAAAAACTAGTTTATCAATTTTTTGTTAATCAGTCTTTTCAGAGTAACTTACGCAGCGGAAACGTATGTCCTCCTGGCTGTAGAACTCGTAAGTGAAGACGACAGGTGTCTCACGGTCATAGCTCTATTATAAAAATCTGCGTTATCTGAAATGAAAACGCCCGGTATAGATGGAGGTTCGCTGACCGTACAGCAGGTGTTACTTTAGCACCGTCCCCACCGACCATTCACCTAGAATCTGGTGAAGGCACTTTTGTGCCTTTTAAAGATGCCTGGCTTGTGCGAGTGCTTTTGACTGGCTGGTGCTGTCCGCGCCACGTGCACACGACCTTCCTCTCTAATCTTCCCATTCCCATATTCTCCTTCCCCCAGCGTTGGGTAGCCAACCAGACGCTTTTCTGGTTAACACCACTGCCTTTTCTCTATATATATTCCTAAATCTAATTGCACGCGGGAGTTATTTTATAGTTATGGGCGTGGACATGTTTATATCTGAACTTTCACTTGGTGATATGGCTATGCTTGGAAAAGTTGCGATTCAGTATGTGCGGTTGTGTGCTTTGGAGACGTGCGGTGTGAGAGAAGTGAAAGGAGAAAGCCTAAGCCGTTGTATACTCGGCAATTCTACACCGTGATGAGCCTTTTTCTTTGCTGTGAAAACAAACATCGCGCCAGTATTAGCCATTGCCAGCCAATAGCAAACAGCACCTACGAAAGAAAAGCTGGGTGAAATCAGCTCCTGCTTATTTGTTCTTTAGTGGTGCATTTATGGTTTCTTAATTCATGCTTCGTAATGCGCAGTGTAAGACAGAAACTTGCTAACTTTGTGAATACTAGGATGTGAAAATGTTTACAGCGGAGCTGTTAGCATCTCGGTGGTCGGAATTTTTTGTTGTCCGTCCATGAACAAAAATTACCATCATCAGCAATGACTCATACCCTCTTAAGCAAGCAAAAAATGCAATGGCTCATACCCCCGTAAGGCAAACGCTACGCGTACCCAGGAAAGTGAAGCGAACAGTACATACATTCATTGCAATCACGCATACGGCGTACAGAACAGCGTACGTTTCAACAAAGCACGAGCTCAAAACAAGCATCTGTCATTATCAGCAATGGTTCATACCCGTGTAAGCAAATGAAAATGCAATAGCTCACGCCCCCGTAAGCAATGGCTCACGCCCCCGTAAGCAATGGCTCATACCCCCCTAAGCAAGCAAAACATGCAATGGCTCATACACCTGTAAGGCAGAGGCTACAAGCGCTCAGCAAAGTGAAGTGAACCGTGCATACATTCATTGGAATCACGCATACGACATACAGAACAGCGTGGGTTTCAACAAAGAACAAGCTCAAAACAAGCATCCGAACCATCAGAAGTTCGGCAGCATGCTACACTGCTGTAACACGTGAATGCGAAAGCCTGCTGAACATTAGGTAACGCGCCATCTCGCATCGTTGCGTTGCTGCTTTCGCAGTTAAGCTTCTTCGGCTCGTTTGCTTCGCGCGCTCGTTTATCAGGGTCAGACTAGTGCCAAAGACATTTCTCTTCGACTTTAGGTTGCATCCTCTCAGCAGGGGATGGAAACGTATGCTGTTCTGTGTGTTGTATGGGCGAATTCAAAGAATGTATGCACTGTTCGCTTCACTTTGCTGAGCGCTTGTAGATTCTGCTTTACGGGGGTATGAGCCATTGCAAATTTTGCTTGTATACGGTAGTGCGACCTATTGAGAAGGTGACGTGCTTTTTTTTTGTACAACTCGACTAGACGCCGCGTTTCTGTACGTTGTATGAGTGATTCCAATTAATGTATGCACTGTACGCTTCACTTGTGCATTACGATAGAGATGAGCCATTGCATTTTTTGCTTGCTTAAGGGCTATGAGCCATTGTTGAGGATGATAGTTTTTGTACCAGCGGACCGGACGACGCGTTTTTTTAGGCGCAAGCCTTAAATGCCTCATCAGACTGTGGCCTTGAAAACGCGGCGTGCGGTACAGAAAGTCATGTGAGCTCGCCTCGCGCAGAGACGCGCTCGTGCCACTGCTCGCGCGTTTGTCGTCGTCGTCTTCCACAGCTGGCTCCGATGCCGGTCATCATGCCAAAAAAAGGCGAAGTTAATTAAGATAGAGTTAATTCAGGCACTCGAACCGACGACCTTCGGTGGGAGTCGAACACTCGAGCTTATGTGAGAGTCGAACCCACGACCTTTGGTCTTAAGGCGAAGTTAATTAAGGCACAGTTAATAAAGATAGCGTCAACTAGGGCACTCGAACCCACGACCTTTCATGGGAGAAAACAAGTAATAAGAAGTAACAACTCATTCGAACGAGAATGTCAAGTGATTTCATGAATGTCTCTTGAGCGCGCAGGCTTTCGCCTTCACCCTCTTTGGCGTATGCTAAAGTGACTGCAAACTTTTTTCGCTGCTACAGACGGGTGCATACCCGAACTTAAACACACTCAGTAAAATACAACCCACACAGTACACTAACAAATGCCCGTGGTGCCAGGAAACACCCACGCTCTACCATATAACGTGGGCCTGCCAGAAAACAAATGCGGCACCAATAATACCAAACCCGAGTGCGGAGCAATGGGAAGGAATGCTCTCCAGCGACCGTCAGGACGTCCAATTAGGGCTGATCCGACGGGCCCAGCTGGCAGCGGCATCCAGCGGAGCCCTGGACTAGGGGCAGATGGCCATTGCTAAGAAGATGGAAGACACCATCTGACTCCGCGAAATTCATCAAATTTTTCTAGAGCTCAATAAACGTTTTTCCTCCTCCTCCTCCTCCTCCTCCTCAAGGCCATCGTGTTATGAGCCACTCAAGTATTTCGCCTTAATAAAACATTATATACGCCATTTAGCAGTTATAGTGGTAGTTTTGCAACAGCTTCGCAGGACATCCACTTTCGCAAGGCCGGGATGGCGAGTCACTTTTTCGTATTAATAGTGAAGAGGGCTGTTTAATATTCGAAAACTATCGACATTCAATTGGATTATTCACCTCTGGGCTAGTCGATTCGTATTCGATTCAGCCTGAAAAATTGCTGTTCTGACTCATATATAAAAATCGCATGCGCGTCTCGGGCAAAAGAACAGGGAGAGAGGATAGCAGAGAGCTCTAGGACTGCTCAAGGAAGTCACACGGTGTTTCGTGAACTGCCTCCCGCGCGCAATGAGGACCTGGTGGCCGTATATATACGTATAGGAGCGCCTCGGCGCCGTCGGCCGGCAGCCCGTGCGCGCGATAGGAGCTTCTTTCCGCGGTGCCTTGAAAGCACTATACCGCAGGAGCACGTGTTCGCAGTTGTCGCAGTTGTCCGTAGCGGCGAGACCGAGGCGTTGCCTGCGCGCCACACGCACCCGACTCGCAGCCCATAGCGACACCGCCCGTTGCAGCCTGCGTGCGGTGATCGCGGGTAGCTTCTTACTACGCGCGACGCGGGTCGGGGTGCTGTTGTTGGATGTGGCGTCGGGTGGGCAGGCGCATGCCGTCGCTCGAGACTCGAGGATGGTATTATCACGTTGACAGCAACAAACGACATCGGACTCGAGCTGGAGTCGTGTCGCATGCACCTACTGTTATGAAGGAGTTAGTGCTTTATTTTCCGCGTACTGAACCCTTCCCTACTCTTTTATCACGCATTGCCTCGCACTTGGCATTGCTGAATGCAGCAGCCCGTGTCTCATTCAAGAGAAATTGACCTCTCAATCCATTCATTCGTTCGTCCTTTCTCTTTCCATATTTCTTTCTTTCTTTCTTTCTTTCTTTCTTTCTTTCTTTCTTTCTTTCTTTCTTTCTAGCATGATGTTGCATTGATGAGTTGAGAATTCTGGTTGAGATGACTGGTTGATTCCGATCAGTTGAGCTCAGCGAGAAAAGCGTTCAGGGTCTCTGAACGTAAGAAAAAGAACAACAGCAACGTTTCAGTAAAGGAAGATTGTTGTATATCTTCACAGTAACCTCGGTGCTTCTAAGTTATGGGCAGGCGTCATTTCCTTACCGCGGTTTCTTTCTTTTTCTTCTGATTTTCCTCGCTTGTAGGCGCTTATCGACAGGACCTTCATGCGTCACCTTAGCTACAAGACGATTCGCAACAGCTGTCATCATACTTATGCGCAATAAAATACCCCCGCGCACTTTCCTGCTCGTATGGTTGTGCATTTTTTTTTCTCTCTCAGGTTCTTTTCTAATGCCAGATTTACTCCTGCCACATTAACTTATCGTACAAGGCTGGTTTAGTAGGAACTTCAGCTTAGAGAATTACAGCCAACGTAGGCAGAAGTAGTAGGCAACCGACGACGCCGACGAGGAGGAGGACCCCCACAGAAAACACACCGAGTATGTGTCACGTTATTTCTTCTTTGTGTGCGTGTGTGTGTGTAGGGGGGGGGGGGGGGGTTGAATTGCCTGCGGAAGAGAGCGCGATTCCGTCGCTTCAGGTGGATAGTTGGAGAGGAGGATCACGCGCAGTTCATTTAGCTAATTAACAAACTTTCGCAAATTGTAATTCTGTTTTTCCATCCTTAATATCTTTATGCATTTCTGTTCTCCTTCCTTTTGTTCTTGCTTTCATTATCAGAAAACGTTTTGGCAGCGCTATTATTCTAATGTGATTTCCCGTTCGTAGTCTAGCTCCTGCGTCGCTGTGCACGTCGTCCGCAGGAGGAAAGTTATCTGGCGAATGCTGGCGCGTGTGGTTCTTGGGTTTCTGGCCTTACCACAGAACTGCCTACAAGAGCGAGATGTTAACTTTACTTACGAATGGCTCTTTGTCCGGTCTAGGAGCCATTAGTATGAAATAATTAAATTGTAGTGGCGCTGTGGATATCACATTCCCAAGGATGTGTGGCAAAGTCTTCTTCTTCTTCTGGTGTCGCTGGTTTTAGACATGACCGAGTAGTAGGGTCAAGAAGAGGAGTTAGAAACGATGGAGTACATCAGCACAGTTACGAGTACAGGGGTTTATTTGTACGTCCCTTCACTTGATCTCCTCCATCGTGCCTAACTCCTTTTCCTCATTTCTTAAGCTGTACCCCACTACTCGCTCATGTTTAAAACCAACGACGCCAGTAGAAAAGTTTGCCACAGATGCTTACGAAAAAAAAAGTGAGTATAGTGAGCTACGCAAAATGTTGCCGCGAGTCAGTCATTAATTCCCTATTATAGAGCGAGACAAAGAAGCGCATTGGTTGCGCTGAGCTAACCACAAATGAGGAGGAGGGGGAAAGAAAGAGAGAAGGCAAGGATGTTAACCAGAAATGCGTCTGGTTGGCTACCCTACTCTGGGGGACGGGAGAGGGGGAACAGAAAGATGAGATTGAGAGAGGAGGGAGGGAGGAAAGACGCGGTGAGCTCGCGCACGCACATGGAGGGCATGAGCAAGCCGAAGGCGCTCACATAGGCCAGTCGTCCTTAAGAAAGACCAAAGTGCTAAGCACAAGAAAGAAAATAATCGTTGCTAATTCTGCCAGTTCTTCTATCGCGTAATTCTCGGTCTAGCGAGATACATGCTGTCTGCCTCGCTCCACCGTAAGAAGCGTCGCGTGGTCCGTGAAGCCCCAAAGTCTATCTGATCCAAGACGCGGTGCATTGAACTGACACCCACGAGCTTTGGTGTGAGAGAAAAAAAGGCCGTCGCGCAACGCAGTCGTTTATCGGTAAACACGCATCCATTTCGAGTGCTTCCTCTTCCTCTTTCGAACTTCGCTTTCCTTTCTTCTTTTTCTCCTAGTGCTTTGTTTCTGCATGGATGGTGCCGAGAATATGAGCCCCTGTCCGGGTAAATTAATGAGGCCTCTAGATGAGAGTAATATTCACAGTAATATATACGCAAATTACGATAAGAAGTAACACTGAAACCAGAAATAAACGCGAGAGATTGCTAAACGCTTTGTGTTATCCGCCATAGAACCGGCCATTGAAAAAAAAAAAAAAAGAGAGAGAGATAGAGAAAAAAATAAAGGTGGGCGGGTGGGAGGTGTCAGAGGGATAACGCACGTGTGGTTTATTGCAAAAGGATTCGGTAACAGGCGGAAGGCAGACAGCCGAAACAGCCATCTTATTCAGATTTGGAAAGCCACCTTTGGATAGCTGAGGGTTCGTTAATTAATGCCGATTTGTCTTGTACCTAACTTTTATTATTCGAGATTCGTTTAACTTTCTGTTTTTATTGCTGCAGAGAGAGAGTACCCGCCTTGCTGGCTCATTGACTGCGACATTTTGCTGCGGAACACGAGATTGCGTAGGTTCGATTCCCGGCCGCGTGCGTCCCCATTCCGTTAGAGGCGGGACTGAAAGGCGATCGTGCGACTCCAACATCACCTGGCAAGTCCCTCATGTGGGAACAAATTCAAGAGTGGTCGCGCCCACACAGGTCGGTCATGGAACACCCTGCGCACAAGGAGGGCAGCTCGCCGCCGAGCCGTTACACGAACGGTTCACGCGGGTGGCAGGAACGAGCACTTTCGTTAATGAATATCTTACAAAGCCGGTGTCGCTGCGGCTTTCGTTTTCTTTTTCTCACTTTTGGCGTAAGCGCTGATTTTTTTTTTAATTGCTTCTTCACAGCCTAGCCCTACCCGGCACAGTCATGATCACTTTGGATTAAAGCGCCTTTCAAGGGCTCCTGCAGTCATGGCTGCAGAGCGAAACGGAGACAAAAAAAAATAAATAAAAAAATCATGTCCTTCGGGGAACCACTTGCAACTTTCTCGTGGGCCACCCCCTTCAGGCGAAACCCAACTGCCCCTAAAAGAACCACACTCCTCACCACCGCCGAACGCCTCCTGAACTTGAAAAAGGCTTTAAAAGAAAGCCAGCCAATTTGTGATCACAGCAAAGGCAGAGATATACATATCTGTATATAGCAGACACAATATACTGCTTAAGGGTCGCTGTATTCGTTGTTTCTTCGTGGAGACTCAAAACTCTGTCGTCAAGCCTTTGCCCTTGCGCGTCAGAACGTCAGTTTCTGCAAACTACTTCGGATTCCCTATGCCTTGCAGGTGCACATATACATATATTGAATGCATATCGCGTCTTGTGTCGCGGAGGCGCAATTACCATTCAACCCCCACGTCGAATAGGCTTTCTGTCTTCACATATGTGCGCTTTTTCATGTAGCGTATAGCAAATTTCCTTTCGGAGGGCAGGCAGCATGTATTTTCGTCCGAGACGTGGGCGACTGCTCACTGAACACGCCCGAAGAACGAGACCTTCCTTCGCCTCTCCATCTCGACATTTACGAACAATTACGCGTGTGCGATAGCTCACAGTGGCTGACTTGCGCCCAAATGCACAATTTCAAGCTTTACGTGTACTGAATAAGTAACGTGTTCTCCTTAAATGGCTTATTGATTTACGGTCGCGAAAATAACGTGGTATCAAACATGGATAAGCGCTGGATGTAACGACGCTTAAAGATCGAATAAGGAACAAATTCTTCCTTCGTGCCCCCTCGTTGGCAACGTTTGATACTAACGAATATATTGGCCCTTCTCGCTGAGCAGTTTTGTCTATAGAAGAACGAGATGGCGCTTTTGGCGGCGCGCCGCACGTTGCCGCAGCGAAAGCGCATGAATACCAAATCTTTACCGCGTCTGCCGTGCGACTGTGAGGTCAGCTGTCGGAAATGCAACTAGGTGTTCGCTAACGCACTGCTCTCCATTCGTGCTGCAAAATGCAGAGCGGTAGAGGGAAGATGTGTGCTGTAGTTGGCTGCAAAAAGAGTGACTGGCATACTAAGGAAGTGAATGAATCTTTGTGCCCAAGTTCACGGACCGCTGCTACATAACCAATGCTTGTGTTGCCGGCGCTTCGCGAACCACGACTTTCCTCGAGAATATAAAAAAACAAATGATTGATCCGTCAGCGTTGACTGATCTGTCAGCGTCGCTAACCTCCATAGGAAGGATTTCAACCCGGAACATCGGCAAGATTGAGTGCTGCTCGTTACGCAGTTACAAAAGGAGTAGTGCCGCTTCCTGGTTTAAGTCTACCGCACGTTATCTACGCACATCCACCCCAGCTGATAGGCAAAGTTACGCCCACTCTAGCTCCAACTTATCAAAAATAAGTGAGTGGGCGCACTCTTGAATCAATGCGCCGAAGCATGGGTGACGGCGACTACAGCGACAGCACACGAATGTTCGAAATTGAACGTTTCGTGATGGTCCGCCGAGTAAGCTAGCGAATGGAGAAAATGCACCTTTGCTACAAGCTATTACAAAGGAAAGAGCATCTACGTTCCGAACCCTGCGCGCAGTAAGAAAGGTCTATCGCAACTGAGCACACCCTCGAGCGATTAGGCAGAAAATAAAGAATTCGATAGTAACCGCACCGAGGAACTTCACTGAGTGAGAAACATGATTCAATGGTTCAAAAGACTCCGATACTGATTTAATGCATAAGCGGAAAGTTTGGACAGCTTGGAATACATTTCTACCCCCATTTTGAGTACGAGCACAGTATACGCTGCTCGCGCTGCTTGGACAAGACGTAACGAGCTCCGAAAGCGCTTACATGTCCTTTGAAGCTGTGTCCAAAGCTTCGTGCCGTCCACCCAGTCACCGTCTACGATATCCGCCGGAACTTAGGTTAACTGAGCGACACCGGCGTCATGCACATCCATTGTAAACACGGAGGCAACGGAGGTAGCTAAGGCAAGGAATGGACGCGTCACCACGTGATTAAACATGGCGGCGTCCACGGAATCGCCGTGAATAGGGCCAATACAAAGTATCATCCTTTTTTCTTCTTCTAAAATTGATAACCGTTGAACTGCCGCAAAATAGAGTTTTGATTGGCGTTCTTCTTTATTCAAATGAAAATAAAAGAGAGATCTCGCCACCTCATAACAGTGACGACTACTTGTTTTGCCTTCTTGGTCATGTAAGACTGACGCCATCACTGTTCGTTGAAACCGGTGGCACGCCCCCCCCCCCCCCCCCCCCCCAAATATTGGCACAAAACGACGAAATTTGCATATTGCAGAAGCTATGCAGATGTTAAGGAACAAAAAAAGAACAACAAAGAAACAGATAAGCATTGCGTAAAAAAGCAAGAAGTTGCATAACAACAATCACAACAAGAAGCACTGCATAGAAGCAGCCAGTTACATTGCGTTGGGACGTTATACATTGCGTAATGTAAAAAAAAAAACACATGGCACAAATCGTGACAATGCGTTAGAAAAATAAATGTAATCGCATTGATAAGTACCCATGTACTAATCAACCCTACTCGCAGTGTGGAGAAAAATGTTTGGCCAAATTACTGCACAAGGCCTCATGATTTCAAGGCGAAGCAATGCTATCCGGAAGGTAGTTCGAAAGACTGATAGCGCGAAGCAGTGGGGAAAAGTTAAGTGCTTGCGTCACGCCATATACGCAGGCATAGCTGAAATTATTGTGCAATCTGCGCGTTGTATAGACGTGGTGTTTCAAGCATGGTAGGGATGATCCATTACAGTGAATGAATTTATGGAATAATGACGAAAGAATGCAATGTCACGGCGAGTGCTCAACGACAGCAACGATAGTTGATTTTTGATCTGCGTTATGCTAGGTTGGGCACTATAGTTATGAGTAATGAAACAATGAAACGACTTGCCCTATTCTGAATTGTTTCCAACGCTTTAATTAGGTATTTCTGATGTGGTGACCAAGTGGGAGGCGCCTACTCAAGCTGGGGTTGCACGAACGCTAAATAAGCCAGAGTTTACACAAGGCAACTGCAACACTGCGCAAGTTCTGACGCAAAAATTCTTACGATTTGAATAAATTGGCAGATACACACGTAATGTGCTCAGACCATGACAGGTTAGGTGTGAAGTGCACGCCCAGATACTTATATTGTGCCGTCGGGGATATACTATGGTTAATGTGGCAGATAAACTGCGAATTAACAGATTTATGGGTGAACATCATTGTTTTACGATTTGACACCTTTAGTGTCGTGAGCCATGTATCACTGGTTTACTATTTCTAGGTCTTGTTGGAGCACTATATCATCATCAGCGTTAGTTATTGGACGGCAGATTATGCAATCATCGGTGAATATTCGTATGCAAGACGATATGTTGTTAGGCAGATCATTTATATAGATTAAAAACAACGGATGCCCGAGTGCGCTTCCTGGCGGCACACCAGAAGGAGCGTTAGATTTGGGGGAATAGGAGTCATTGGCAGAGGCAGATTTCTCTCGATTAGACAGAGAGCTACGTAGCCATGAAAATGAACAGGAACCAAATTTTCACGCAGAAAGTTTCGATATGAGGCGGCAATGTGCAACGCGATCAAACGATTTAGAAAAGTCAAGGAATAAGCAGTCGGTCCGTAAGTAGTGATTCAGGTTAAGGTTAATATCTGCTGTAAATTCGAGCGACTGCCTCGCACGAAAATCCTTTTATGAAACCGTGTTGAGTGCGGATAGTAAAACTGTGCGGAAAATAAAGCTGTTAAATTCGATATGGTTATAAGCATGCGAAGCAATGACTTGTTCGAGCATTTTGCAGCAAATGCAGGTAAGCGAGATGGGCCTGTAATTTTCACATGAGTTTTTACTTCCATTTTTGTAAATCGGTATAACGTTTGCTATCTTCCAGTTGGAGGGAAGCACAGCAGACGTTAAGGACTGCCTGAATATATGAAACAGTATGACACTTGAAACAGAAGTGGTACTTTTTAATATCTTAGAATTCGTTTCATCAACGCCACAAGAAGACACTTTAAGGTTATTTATTAGTGATGCAATGCCGTCGACCGTGATGTTTATCGGTGCCTTGTAATCGTAGTCGAAATCGGGTAAAAAGGGTACATTTGAGCTATCCTCACTTGCGAAGACGGACATGAAAAAGGAGTTGAAAACCGTTGAACACTCACTCTCAGATAGAGCGATTGCGTTATAATCGTGTAACAGAATGCGGTTACTCTCTTGACTAGGGATTATTATTTTCTAAAACTTTGTTCGGTTGTTTTTGAGTAATTGTGGAAGGTTGTGGGAAAAGTATTTAACTTTTGCTGTGCGTAGGGCAATGCAATATGATCTAAGGTAGGCTTTGTATTCAGTCCACGATGAAGGCGTTCTTACGCGTTCTTACAGCCGCTTTTTTTTTTTTGTTCTTCATGCGCTTAAGAGTTTTTGTGAACCAAGGATTCGACATATTATTACTGATTTTAATGCTAGGAATGTATATGTCAATTAATGAGAACATTTTTTCCTTGAACATCAACCAATTTTCTTCGACTCATCGGTCGTAAAAGGACGGTGGCATCTCATGCTCCCAAGACGCTTTTAGTTTAGTGATGGTGACAATGTAATTGCCTTTAGTATAATCGCGAATTAGTTTCGGCGACATATTAGTAACAGGAGAAGGTATAGCTAAGGTGAGTTGAAGCAAATTGTGATCACTGAAACCGTCTAAATGCGCTATGTAAGCTACTGCTTCAGGATTGTTTGCAAGTGTAAGATCCACGGGTTGGCTGCGATACAGTTTTGGAGAGGTTGTAGTCAAGGGTCAAGTTAATGAATTCAGTCGACATGTGTGGCGATGAAAGTTTGTCCCAGTCAATTAATGAAAAGTTGAAGTCACCAAACAGATAGGTAATGTCAGCGGGGAAGAGCTCAGATACCTTGTCTATGCTAATGCGCAACTGATCTATAAAATAGCTGTCTAAATCTGGTGGGTGGTTACAGCAGCTTATCAGTATCCTGATAGAAAATACCGTGCAGGCAACATAGACAGCTTCAACGTCGGAATTAGTATTCACGAGGAATGACGTAAGACTTATTTTTATGCCTAACAAGACAACCGCCTCCTCTTTTGCACAGTGCGATCGCACCTATATGTATCGTAGGTATTTGTTAAGGTAATAATTTCATTGTCAGATACTGCGGAATACAGCATAGTCTCAGTAAAAGCGATAACATTGGAGTCAACTTAATCGAGATAACTTGAAATGAGATCGGGCTTCGACATCGGGCTACGTGTGCTAGCAAATGACACTGATAAAGTAGGAACGTTACGAACTGGCTTTACTGTTAGATGAGAACTAGCATACTTGCCTTGCCGCAGCAATCTATTTAACTCGATGACATCTTTCGCGATGCCATCATAGACGTATGTTACGGAGCCGATTCGTAGTTTGTTAGCCGAAAGTTTAAATGGTTTATTCTCTGTTTTCGCGAAGTCAATTAGCATAGTGTGCGTCGCTGCTACACAAGAGCAACATGATTATGTGCTGTACAGCGCTGAACTTTATTGGACCAGGGATTAAGTGTCGGCCTCGTCGCATCCAGCGCGGCGCCAGCATTGAGGGAAGATATAGCATGCGTGGGCATTCGCATTGCTGTATAGTTCAGACCTGGGGGGGGGGGGGGGGGGGGGATAGGGGGGCTGATACGATAGGCAAAAGCTTCGAGCGGCGGGGCGCAACTCGCAGTGAGCTCTTGTTTTCGTCATTAATTTTGCGCTTTATAGTGAAACGCGGAAGCGTAATTAACCTCGGAATACGAATAACGAGCTAAACTATAGAGAAGCGCCGCTGCAAACAAATAGTTCGCGCTTCTCCACAGTCACACGTAGCGGCCCGGAGGCGAACGACGGTGCATGCGACGGATGCTCGGTCGCGAGTGTGCGAACCACTCTCATTCAACGCGCCTTGTAAGTTGAGCGCTTTTATTTTTCACGCAACGCGTACACTTTCCAAGGTCGTGTCTTTTACTGCACAATCGAAGTTGGGAGTCTGACAAAGGCGGGCGACCGGCTGTAAGCACACACTGCGTGACCACGAGGAATAGAAGTGCCTGGGCTGGGCCTGGGACTCCTCGATGAGTGGTTGGAATTCAGCCGCGGCTGCCGCGCTCAGTATGTAGTGCGTCGAAGCACGCGGCGCTAACTGGACAGCTTTCACACACTGTGGAAGCGTCACACGTGTGGCACCGAGTAGAAGAGACGTTATATAAAGAAACGCAATGACTACGCGATACGTGAGACGGCGAAAATTACGTAAGCGGAATACTTACGATGCCTTCAGGCCGTGACCGTTACCCTGGCGACTGCTTATAAGGTGCCGACAAGTCAGTTGAGCGCGAAACTTTTGCTCTCTTGGCGCCACTTCTCCGGATTTTATGCGCCTTAGAAGTCTGTATCTATAGCCACTAAGTCAGTCTGTAACGAAAGGTCAATGTTTCTTAACACCTGCAAGCCGGCGGAGACTACAGGGGAAAGAAAACAGATTCGTTTCGCGATATGTACTTGGAAGTTAATGTAAGGCATTGTAAAGTTGATGGAAACTTTACAATGATGATTACAATGATACAAAGTTGATGCAAGCTTGCATCTTGCGAACTTCTAGGAAGTGTCGTGGCAACAATATTTTTTAGTGATGTTTAATACGAACAGTTTAGGACTATAGAGCGAGATGTGCACGCAAAGGCAATCAGAAAAAATTATAATTACTTTGCTCGTACATTTACTTATGCGGAGCTTGCACGCGTCTCTCTTACCCTGTTTCAGCTCTTGCACACGCGTATACCTTGCGTTCGCTTCTGTTCGAATAAAAAGAAAATGCACGGGGCCGTTAAAGACTTCCTCTCCCTACTAGATACTCAGAAACTTAACGAATAACCTTGGCCTTAGCAGTCGCGGCCTGGTCATACCGCTCGGAGAATTAAGCCTGCAGCAGCATGTTCGCGGCGTTTTCCTGAAAGAAAGCGCAGCACGCATGCGCATTTTATGACTTCGGCGCTAGCAATGAGACAAGAGAGAGATAGAGGAAAAAGTGAGAGAGAGAGCGCAGTTGGCTGGGTTGAAGGAAATAAGCCCTGAAAAGAACGATAAGGAAGATCTTACGTCACAGTGGATGCGACACCGCTATGTCGACGTGGCGAGACACTGGGAAAGATCGAGAGTCATTGCCGCGCTTCGAAAATTGTAGCCAACCCGGCCTTTTGCAGATTACAGGGCTTCCCGATGTCGAGTCGCGTACAGCCACGAGTGACATCGACGTGACCGCGAAAGCATGTTGAGAATCTAGCAATAACGGCTTCACTTCACGTCGGAAGCTTGTACGACTCATGAGGCTGATACTCAGGGGTGAGAGCTCTTGCCGTTACTTAAATAAATAAATAAATAAATAAATAAATAAATAAATACAGAGAGAATGAAGATAGAGAGAGAGAGAGAGAGAAGAAGAAGAAGAAGGAAAGGGAAAGGCAGGGAGGTTAACCAGAGGTGAAGATCCGGTTTGCTACGCTACTCTGGGGAGAGAGGGGAAGGGGGAGCTAAAGTGACAGGAAAGTAGAGAAAAAAAAAAAGGGAGCACAGATACACAATCACAGTCGGTCACTGTCATCGCACACTATCACCGCACCGCACCGTAGCACTTGTAGCACTATGAACATCAGTTCAGGCCACAGCCACTTGTCCAAGTCTATTGCCTTTAAAAACTGCAACAGTGCCCTCGTCGCCTTCCGCTACGATGGCTTGCGATGTCGGCATTCTAAAATAAGTTCCTCTCTTAGAGATCTTTGGTCAAAGCGCGCTATCGCGATTGCGAGCGATGGCTCTGTAAATTGTAGTGAGGACAGTCACAAAGAAGGTGTTGAAGAGTCTCCTCGCTATCACAGTCATCACACGAGGCGCCGTCGGCCCATCCGATTGGAAATGCAAAAGTTTTCATGAAGCCCAGTCCTAGCCATATTCGACAAAGCAGGGTAACTTCGCGTCGGCAGAGTCCAGCTGGGATGAGAAGGAGGAGAGAAGAGTACGTGGCGCAGCCGGTTGCGTTGAAAACTTCGTGTGTTCCACACGGAGAACGTGATATCCCAGGTGAGCATTCGAAGTTTTCTAGCGGCATCCGTCCTTGATAATGGTACGACTCCTCTTCGTCACCTTGAAGAGACAGCCGACCGAGCAGCGTTACCGGCGTGTTCGTTACCTATAAGACGCCGCAGTGACTTGGAATCCACTGAAATGTAACGTGCTGTCCTTACTCAGTCAAGGTATGAATTAGTTCTCTAATCTCGAATACCAGTTGTTTGTGTGGTCCGCGCCGCAGGGCTGAAGAGTGAAGGAAAATTCCTTGACAAGCTATCACCTCTGCAAGGAAACATTATCAGTGTTTCTCACTCTAAAGCACTGAACATTCGAAACGCACAAGAGTCGTAAGAAATACATATACTACATCATCATCATGGTCGACAACTAAAGGAATCATCACGCGGTACCACAAGGATTACAAAACGTAAAGCCGTTCCTATATTCGTCTAGTGTCTAAATAAGAGCCATTTTCAAAGGCGTCAATGAACCGCTAAACTTTTATAGCTTTTTTAGAATTATTATGTCTTTAATATGAAGCTTGACAACACATACGGCTCGGCTGACAAAATATTACGTCAGAGGTGGCTCGGTGGCTCGGTGTCCCGTGTGCGCTAGTGACGGTTGCCGGAAAAAAATGCTGCACAGTGAGTTTACTACCGCATTGGACTCGTTGTTTGCAATCGCTCTGGTGTGCTCTCATCCAGGCGATTCCTATTTGACTGGCCGATAGGGCACGCGCAGGATATTTGGCGTGTCGTTTTCAAAATTCTGAAGCGACTCCTGAAGAATAACTTCAAGTGCCGCTACAGAAGTGCCCAAATCTTGGCATCCTCAGGACTGGTCAGACAGAATGTATTCAGCTTGATTTTCACAGGCTTCACTGAAATGACTACTGCATCTGCCGAGCTGGTAGAGATAACAAAGCCGTCAGTGTAGACGTGCAGTAAGCTAGGTGCTATATACAGGTTGGCCGTTGACGCCAAAGGCGTACGATCTCATCGGGTTGCGGATGAACGCAACCAACGAGAACTTATTCAAAGAAAGCTGCAGACCTCCGCTGCGTAGTATGCGTTTGCGGGCGAGACTGAGACTTCAAAAGGCCTTTGGTCGCGTTTAAATGCCCCGAATCTGTAGGTCTATTAAACTCGAGGCATTTGGGCAGACGTGAAAAAGAAATTAAATTAAGTTATGGGGTTTTGCGTGCCAACGCCAAGATCTGATCATGAGGCACGCTTCCGGATTTATTTTGATCACCTAGAGTTCTCTAACGTGCACCTAAATCTGGGTTCACGGGTGTTTTCCATTTTGCCCCATTGAAATGCGGCCGCCGTGGCCTTGTTTGACCCCCGCCACCTCGTGCTTAGCAGCGCAACACCAAAGCCACTAAACAGTCACGGCATATGAGTGTGCTGATGTCGTCAAAATAATTTGATGGTGGTACGGTCAGTGGCAGCTATTTGGAGAGACCGATGAGTGCAGTGTTGAACACCGTGGGGCTCAACACTACACCCTGCAAAACACCGCGAGAAGTGTGATGAAAGGTGCATCCTCAGTGATGTTGTAAGAAAAGATATTTCACACAGCTGTGATGAACACGTGACAACCAATTCCTGCAGCTTTTCCAAGGCGTCCAAAAATGGTGTGTTGTGTAACGTTGCGGTATGCTCCCTTGTCGTCTAGAAATAGCGCCAATGTGAGTCGTTTCAGAAATTCCTGCCGTTTCAAACATACCATTTACATTACATTGTCAATTGATCATAGGCCACGTTCAAAGCCAGACCTAGCTTATAGATAGGTGTTGTGGCTGTCTAGATAACATTTCAGGCGTGTCATTTCCATCCCCTCCATCATCTTCCGAACGCATTTGTCCAACGCGACTGGACGATACGATGTTGGGTCCAATAGAGGTCCGCCAGGCTTGAGAAGTAGAACGAGGCAGCGTGACTTCTATTCATGAGGAACTAACTCTTCTCGCCATGATTTGTTGCAGAGGCCGAGGAGAGAATTTCGGGCATCTGGGCCGAGTTTTCCCAATGCAGAATGCGTTACCCCATCAAGTTCAGGCGAAGACGAACACTGTCATGCAGCCAGCGAAGCCTCCAGCTCTTCCGTGGAAAAGAGAACGTTGTCAGGATTGGGGCTCAATCCCATCGCTTGTGATCCGTTGTCAAGATTGGAGTCGGGCATGAATTAGAAGGTAGCTGGCCCATGCCGTCGTCCAACTTATCCACGCTGAGGACGTTGATGAAGGGAAGAACTGCTTCTCATCGAGAACGAGGAATATGGGTTTATTTACAGTATTTATATCAGTCTAACATGACTGTTTGAGAAAGTACATCAGTCTAACACGACTGCCTGAGAGAAAGTGTCAGTCCAACATGACTGCTTAAGAAAAGTGTGTCGAGCATCCGCACAACAGCAGTTTTTAAACACTCGGTCCTCCCGCGATACAAGGCGGCGAATGTTCGTTTAGTCATCACAAACCAGCCGCCTCCCGCAGGACGGTCTACGCAAACAAAAGCACACACGTTCGAAGGTCCGGAACCGACGTCAGAGGGCCCCGTAGAACTCGGAGCCGTTCCGAGTAGCGCGTTGGGGAGTTTGGGAACAATAGTTGGCCCGCCGAACTCGTCCCGTCACAAAGTCGATTTAGTCACGCTGTGGCTAGAAGTTGGCGGCGACGCTCCCGGTATGTTGCCATCATAGTCGTAAGTGGGTGGCAATCTTGCACTGCAGCTCGCCGTTCTTAACAGCGCCGGGATGTTGCCGCCTACAGTCGTAAGTGGGTGGCAATCTTGCACCGCAGATGGCCATTCTTAACAACGTCCATGCGCACATCTCGTGAGCAATGCGCAGCAATGTGAACAAGTGTAGTAGACTAGGGTGCTGAGCCCACTACCCTTGCGCCAGAAACATTTAGCTACCTCTACTGAAATCGCTGATACGATTGGCTACGTTTAAAGAAATCATATATATAGATATTGTTACGCGTGAAAGAGACCGTTTGTCACCCTTACGGACGAAGGAGGCCGTTTACTTTAGGTCGCGAAGGTGAGCTAGGGTGCTGAGCCCACTACCCTTGCGCCAGAAACATTTAGCTACCTCTACTGAAATCGCTGATACGATTGGCTACGTTTAAAGAAATCATATATATAGATATTGTTACGCGTGAAAGAGACCGTTTGTCACCCTTACGGACGAAGGAGGCCGTTTACTTTAGGTCGCGAAGGTGAGCTCAAGAGCGGACAGCTGGTTGATAACTCAGCGTCGTCCTCTTCCTCTTTTCCCTCTCGGGACCGCAAGCACGTTCGCCGGTCTTCGTATTACCCAGTTCTGTATGTGAGTGTTTGAAGACGCTCAATTCAGGGCTGGTAGGTAGCAAGCGCGAGTCTGGCTACTGCTTTCTGACGGTGCGGTCCAGGTTGGCGTTCGCACACGCCAAATGGGTTCGGCATAGGTCGGCCAGTAATTCGAAAACAAGGAAGGCACGGCCGGTGCCGAATTCGCAACCGCCCGTTATCAGCTTGGAACACATCTCGGTAAATTCTAATTGAGGCGGAGTGTGCGCACCATCGGTGTAAGGGGTATTAAACCTCGCTCCTGGCTCTCGCTTCCGAGGCGCGAGCGGTTCCAATAAACTGGTTCTATGAGCATGTATGTAAACGATACTAAGGGTCTTCGTATTCCTTCCTCACGCGTAACAATATATATATATATATATATATATATATGGCTTGCCTGATCAGGTGATTCATGTTTTGTGTGGGCGTCTCGGGTACAAACACAATGGCACCTGCCGATGGCTCCGCGTTCAACACTATAGTTACCTCTAACTTTAATGAATATGAGGAAGCTGTGAAGGATCTCACCTTCATGTTTTTCCTTTATGCAGTTGCGTAATAGCTGTCAACAGATGCGCCGTTCTCTGAAGTTGAGTATAGCAAAATGTCCTCACTGTTTTCATCATTTCGTTTTCTCGAGGAGGCGCCACGCTCTTGTATCGACTGTGGTTGGGCGTTGCCTTTACCAAAGCCTATGCATTCCGCATAGGGATGACCGACACAGCAACCTGTGACCACTGCGGCCATGAAGAATCAATTGAACACATTTTGTGCGCTTGCCCGCAGTACAGTACACAGAGGGAATACCTTCATCACGAACTTGACCAACTGGGCGACCAACCGCTACTGGAAAAAGGAATTCTACACCACCGAAGGCACCTAACGTCACAGAAGAAGACCGTGCAAGCGCTATTGTGCTTCCTGCGATCTACCGGCCTGTGCGAACGTCTTTAACTGGAACGCCTTTTGTGTGTGTGTGTCTCCATGTGCGCGTGTTTTTTTGTTTTTGTTTTTTGCGTTTTACTCTCTGTCATCTTTCTAACCCCTATCTCCCATCCCCAGTGAAGGGTAGCAAACCGGAGACTGATATCTGGTTAACCTCCCTGCCTTTCCTCTTCATCTCTCTCTCTCTCTTTTCTCGAGACGTTCGTTGCAGTGAGACCTGCGCCACAACAGGGCACCGGTTGATTCCGCTTCTTTCGCCGAGGAAAGGTAGCGATGCCATATCAAACTCCACGAGCTCTCATGGGTGTCTATAGCTGTTCGTGCATTCCTTCATAATAAAACGTCTCATTTTAACGCAATGGCGTTAAGGGCCCCGTGTCGCAGAAAATCCGGTGTCGTCGCCAGCGGAGTTGTCCGTAAGTGAAAATTCTGGCATATATTTAGGTATATGTATATGCCACGCCTTGCTATATGGCATGCGGTATATGCGCCGGCTACATTGCTACACCATTCTATCACTAATGTTACCCATACCTTGTCTTACATTTTTGACAAAGTTATTCCTCGAAATTTCGAGAATGACATCCCACAAAGAAACAATAAGAAGCAAAAAAAAAAGACACCAAGGACAACATAGGGGAAATTACATGTATTTACTAACTGAATTAAAGGAATGATAAATTAATGCAAATGAAAGTGGGTGAAAAAAAGCAACTGATGGGATACGAACCCACGTCTTCGCATTAAGCATATGATGCTCTTACCAATTGAGTTACCGCGGTGTGTTAGACTTGGAGGACGATCTCACCGCTGGCATACAGTTGTAGGAGTTGTCAGACGATCTCGCCGCTGTCACCAGTTGAAGGGGTTGTAGGTCGTAGAGAGGAACTTGGGAGGAACTAGGTGAACAGGGTTTATTTACAGCATTTGCATTTTAAACAAGAGATACATTTACACAGTCTAGCGTGACTCCCAAATGGAGCCCGCACGACGAAGCATACAGCAAACGAGCGCACAGCTCACGAGTACGATCACAGAGCTCACTGACGAGCACCTTCTCGAGCACGAGCACCGAGCACACTCTAGCAGCCGACAACAGCTGCTTATAAACACTCCATTGGTCCCTAGTTCCCTAGGTGAGGGAAAAAACGTCAGTTCACCGCCGATTCGCAGCGTTCAACGTCAACGCAGTCGACCCAACTTTTTGGAGGAGGAGGGCTCACGCACACACGTACACACTTTGGGTTCCCAGAACCCGAGTTGAGCGGGTTCTCGCTGACACGTGCCTTGCCCCGCGCAGATGCCTCTTAATCCCCGAGCGGACCTCGCACAGTGGCCTTCGCCGCTGTCCATTGTCTGGCGTCTTCAAAGGCCCGTGAGTAGAAACCGCAAGGCATTTCCTTTGAGGAAATCCCCCTGCTTCAGTCGAACCGTGAAGGCGTTGGCGATTTCTCTAACAATAGTTGGTCCGCCGATCGCGTTTAGTCATAGCGGCGCCAAGGGGTTGTTGACGCGGCACGTCGTGGTCCCTACGAAACGAGTCGCCGCGGCGGGTGTTGAAGGCTTCCATGGCCTCTTCGGGGAAGCTCGCCACGCTCGCGGCTTCAGCTGGCTGAGAAAACGTTGAATGTCGGCATCTCTGCAGGCCGTTCCTAACAGGCGCCGTTTTCCACTTTCATTCCCATTCATTCCCAATTTCTTTAATTCAGTTTGTAAGTACAAGTAATTTCCCCTGTGTTGTCCTTGGTGTCTGTTTGTTGGCTTCTTATGATAGGTATAATAAAAATGGGGCCCCTCGGTTCCCTTTATTCTCGTTCATCCCACAAACAAAAGTCATGGAACAAAACACCGGCAGTGCATGTCTTTTATGTTACATGTTCTCAGACTGAAATATTTAAAGTGCGAAACAATAACAGAAACCCGAAAATGATGTAATTGTTTTGGCGCGACTGCGTACTAGCTCCGGGATTCGCCCACGCAAGAGGCCACGTTTCTACCAGAACGCTCGCCTTCGAACATAGCGTTCGGCGCCAGCGCGTTTCCGGTAAACATTACGGTCACGTAAGCTGCAGTTGCCGGGAAGCGTGAGAAGCAGTCAGGGACCTTTGAATGCTATCGCGTTCCACTCTTATCGGCGAAGCTTCAGCGTCCTCCGAATTTTCCCTCAGTCGCGATGAGATAACGCAGTTCGTGCGTTACTGCATAGCGTCGCCGGAGCGAAAGTCTAGCGACGTAATGCTCTCGAAGTCAAGCCACAATAAACTGAATACTAAGGAGCGCGTCTTTGTGCACGTAAATATTTCTAGCTGGAAATATTTCCGACCTCTTAAACCGTAGTTTGCTCGCAAAACGACCATAATGGCCACCTTCCCTCTTTCGACGCAGTGGTCACGCGTAAAAAGAAAGAAAGAAAAAATGGAAACTTTGTAGCTGTCGTCCGCCGAAACGAGTCGGGCTTTCGACCACGGGCGATTCCCTAGTGCACGGCGTCATTATCCCCCTACCTCGCCCAAGCCATTCCTGTCGAATAGCGCGCGCTGATGCACCACGGGAGGGAATGCGGGGCGCGAGTGCGCAGGGCCGTGAACCTCGATGTCCGTGACATTTCCAGGCCGTTATGATGAAAGCGCCGGTACTCAAAAAAAAAAAAAAAAAACCCAAAAAGAACAGAAACGAAAGAAAGTGAGGCACTTCCATCGAGCTGCTTCTTGACGTTATGATTTTTTTTTTCGTCAGAGTTGCACCCTAGGGAAAAAAAGAAAGAAGCTGAACAGATTCCCTATCGTGCCTAAAGATGCCGACCCGCGCAGCCGGAGATCCCGGCAGCGGCCGCTTGCCGAGTAGGGTGACCCCAAAAGAAGAGCGTGCAGCGTCGGTCCGCACAGCGTGCGCTCTGGCACCACTTACTATTACGGGCTGAGGGAACATAGCCACCACCACCACCACCACCGCCGCCACTCCCACTTGCCCTTCTCGGCGCCGGCGTCTTCGCCGTCGTTTGTAAATTTGGGGTGAGTTATGTGACACGCCGCGCGCGGGACACGCCCCGATGAAAACCGGCCTTCTGCGTGCCGCCCCGGGAACGAGAAGCCAAGCGAGCAGGGAGGAAGGGGGTCAAAATAAAAGCGAACGGAAAACGACCAAGCGCGGCGCATAAACACGCGTATAAGTCGCGCGCTGTATAGGAATAAAACGGGAGTCAATGCCGCGTCGACGACGTTATATGACGACGACGGTGGCGACCGCGGGGTTGCGTGTACGTAGGCGCAGCAGGAAAAAGGAAAACGAGAACCGCGCATGACGTGCCAGCCATCTCGGAGGGCGGCTGGCATGGAGGCAGAAAGCGTATATTTGAAGAAACGCAAAATAAGGCGGAAAAAAGGAAGACGCTGTGCAGTTACGCGAGACGCGCCTGCGGAGGTAGCAGGAGGGAGGCCCGAAAGAAACGCTGCTCGTCTATCTGCGGGCGGGATGGCTGGCCGAATACCGCCGGCGCGCATGACGGAGCCGGATTGAACAGCCGCGTAGGAGCCGAAGACAGGATTTTCGTTACGCCGGGCGTTCTGTATAAAATATGCATTTAGGGTTGGGGCCGAAACTCGGGGAATTTCTCCTGCTATAGCAGTGCAGCCCTCCAGAATACCCCCCTCTGCCTTCGTTCGCTTGAACTTCCGTGCAACAGGGGGAATCCGTGACAGACACGGAGAGGGGCACACTGTGGATGAAAAAAGGCGTATAAAATTGACGAAACCGAAACAGGCTGGGGAGAAATAAGAGGCAGAGCACAGAAGTGGCCGGAGAAGGATGAGGAAAATGGTGTATGTGGGGCGCCGACAGAAGCCGAAGCGATTTGTGCCTTGCGCCGAACATGTCGTCTCGGTTTCACCCCGTTGTGACATACCTTCGTCCTTTCCTTGTGCTTCCGAGCGTAGGTACACACTTACCTAGAAAGATGAAGAAAAGAAGATCGCACGCAGAATGCCGCGGTCTCCACCCACTATTTCTTATTATCATTGCAAAGACACTGTTTATAGTGAAGCGCCGCAAGAATGTAGCAGAGAGCCTGGCAAGTATGAGTAAAGAAATGAAACATTAATTACATTTGCCGCCTATCTCTAATAAGCTTCGCAAACCTTATGAGCGGAAAGGAAACCACATTAATCTTCCGGTGTGTGTGTGTGTGTGTGTGTTCAATTTTTCCCAAATGTGCGCAAATATGTGCGTCAAGAAGAGAGAGAGAAATAACATTTATTAGTTCCAAAGGAACTAAAGCCCAACGCTGGCCCTCCTGGTAGGCTCATGCCTCCTGGCCTAGCACGATCTTGACGTGCTGCACGAGAAGCAGCCACAATAACTGTTCAAGCTTTCGTGGGGGACTGGTCCGCTCGGAGGCACCACTGCCGCGCTGAAATGGTAAGGGACAGCCATTAGAGACCATTAGAAACAAAAAGCACAACCGGAAATGAAAAACAACGAAGCTTTACCTAGTTGAATGTACTAAAGAAGGTGCAATTTTAAACGAGAACACTAGCAATAGACAGGATATGCACAACTGATTAAGCAACAGACTTCTGAGATTAACCCCTGCCAAAGGCAGGAGTAGTAAAGCTAATTTTTGTACGAACATATACAAAACGCTACAAAGACAGAGAGAAGTAGAAAAAGTCAGGGAAGCTAACCAGGACCGAGCCCTATTGGCCACATTATTCTACTTCAATAGAGGAAAAGAGGGCAGTTCAAGGTGCGCTGGAGACGCAGGCGAACCGCAATGTTCATCGTTGCCTGACAATAACTCAAAAAAGAAAAAAGAGAAGAAAAAAAAATATGTGGTTTTACGTGCCGAAATCACAATCTAATTATGAGGCATGCCGTAGTGGGGGACTCCGGAATAATTTTGACCAGCTGGGGTTCTTTAACGTGCACCTAGATCTAAGTAGACGAGTGTTTTTGCATTTCGCCCCCATCGAAATGCGGCCACCACAGACGGGATCCTACCGGCGACCTCGAGCTTAGCAGCGCAACGTCATAACAACTAAGCTACCACGGCAAGTATAGAGGGTCACTCAGTCAGGTTGAGTTCGGTAACTGCAGCAGCACTTTTGTGGCTTAATTCTGCTGCTGTGTGCGAGTACATAAATCCAAGGTCTTGCTCCCGGTGAAAGGTCTTCCACCGAGCTCGCTACGGGTGGTGTGGAGGGCAAGTCGTTGATGTTCAAAGGGAAGCCACATATGTTCCTTCGCGATCGCGAGTGTTGTAAATAGCGCTTACGGCCATTCCAATCAAGGAGGAGCAATCGTTCATGAAAGCAACGACAGGCGCAAGCGACAGCTTAGTGTTGCTTCACACCGGGCAAAACCAGGTTACAGGTTCAGTTGCATCGAGGGGTTGAGCAAGTACAGACGGTGACAGGCGAACTCAAGCAAACACCATTTGCTGTGGACAGGCCGGCTTTACCTGTAGGCCACATGAATTAGCGAATACTAGAAAAAGTCATCAAGGTGCATAGTAACGTTTACTGCGCTGACCGCAAAAAAACAAAGAACAAACAGCCTGCTGTCGAAACTTATAATAAAGAGTAAAAACTTTGATGCTTTGTTAAGCTGCACTGTTCAGCTGTCTTTGTGCATCGCTGACATTCATATTACAAGAGAAGTGTCCAGTGACACTATAGTTTCCAGAAGGCACGTATCAATATTAGAAAGTCTTGTGAAACACTAAACCAACCCTGACTTGGGAGATTTCACAAACGACAAGGGAGCTAACATAGAAAGCTAATATAGGTACTTGCGCAAGTTGAACGTACGTACGAGTCAGCAGAGATGCTCGACGTGAGCCCCTATTGAGAGTCCTTTGTTATCCCAGACGACAGGTTTGGTTTTCGTAAGCGGGTAGACGCGCCAAAACACCTACAGTGGGCCTGTGTTTCCGAGTGTCTGTTAGCGTAAAACAACATAAATGACCGTGTAGCGCAAACACAGTAGCTGTCTGTTTCGAGGTGGTCGACTGATTTTCTCGCGGGCAGTCGATGCTATGGAGGGACGTATACGAAAGATGACTCTCACTCCGGTTTAACGACTATACGTCCACTCGCACGTCACAGCGCGCACAGCCGGCTCGGCTGCACTGTTCGCCGGAAAATGGTTTAAAATGCTTTTGTATCGCATGGGTCACTGGCCCTTCAGCACTTTCGGATCGCATTTGTCGAATGCCGCCTTTTCTCGACATTGCTTTATCTGCTTCCAATAGGGGGCAAAAATGAGAGAAAAGAAATGAGAAAAGATATCTCCTGCGACGAGACGCGTGGCGTGGCTTAATGACTTCGGCTGGATATGGCACCGAGACTTTTGAGCTGGGCTGCGTCATCGCCTCTCACTATACGGGCAGTGTTTTATTTTATTGTCGTTTTTTATCCGATGAGCCTGCAAAGTGCCGCCGCCACACGCGGTGGTAGGCGAAAGTCACGCGCGCACGCGATATCCGTTCGACATTTCAGCGCGAGCAAGTCAATGGATCAGAAGGGAAGAATTTTCTTCAAGATGTCCATAAATTATATAGTTGTCCCTAGTTATTAAGCGAGAGTCGCTAACTTGCGTCGCTCGTATAGCACGTGCGAACTTCTTGCGGCCCTGGCGCAGTGTTAGGCTCGAGCACTTGATGCCGCCTATCTAATGTCAGCGCTGACAGCGAATGCGGGAATTGCATATATACCCCCACTCTCGGCCTAACTCGGTGACAATGGCACTGCGGTGGTGTTATTACGAATGACACTATTGATTCATGAGTGGGCGTCGTGCCGCTGACTCTGCAGTGAAGCAACGTCGCGCTGGCCTCAAATGCGCACGCTACAAATAGCGAAATACACTCCGGTCACCTGATTCCCCCCACCCCCACCCCCCACCTGCCTAGCCCGCCCTCTCTTCCCCTCACTCTCCTCGCTCACAGAGACACTGCGCCTTCGGACGTAAAGAAGAACTATACTTTATTCTCTAAGCAGGTCGCTTTTTTTCCCACCAGGCGGTGATTTTTGAACCGGCTTTGAAGATTCGCGATTGTCAAAGAGTCAAAGTAGAAAGCAAAATAGCAAATAGCAATAGCAATAGGCGTGCCGCAATGCCGGCACGCCTAGGGACAATAGCCTACAACACGCGCTAAGAAACCTCCTCCGTAGTGCCTAGGCTGAGTCATATATTTAAGGAGCACGGACGAAGGAAACTAAGGAGAGGCCCTACCCCCTCCGCGCGCTAGGAGAAAAGTGTGGCGGAAATGACGTACTAGGTCTTCATTTTTTTTTGCTGCTTTTTTATTTTATTTTTGTTATATGGCCACGCCTTTTGGGCCACAATGGCGGCGTTGTTATGGTTTTGAGCGCTCACACGTGTTGCTCTGGTAGGTTTCGGGCCGTGGCAAAGGCGCTGAATGGGCGGGTTTACGTTAGTCACCGTGTCTTGTTGCGCTGTGTTACCTGCACCCTGCTCTGCCAGATGTTGCGCGAGCGCGCGCGCTCCGCGCGCGACACCACGCGCAGCGCGGCGTGGTTTCGCAAAAGATGTAAACAAGAGAGGAGGGTGGCCCAAAAGGCGGAGCATCGCCATGAGAACCGCCAAATTCCGGCTTCACTTTTGCTTCACAAAGAGTGACGTCAGGGCCTCTCCTTAGTTTCCTTCCTCCGTGTTAAGGAGTAAAAATCCCCAGATTTTCTCCCTCGCGCCCACTCTTACTCGCGCCTGCGCACAAACGACTGGCGATCCCTCAAATGAACGTCTCGTGCAAAATAGCTGCCTCCGGGAGCGGCGCGCTTCGAAAAATCGCACATCTCTTGATTGCGCTGCGTCTGCGGCTCATTCTATCGATAGATCGAGCAGCAGCTAGTCTGAGGATGCTGCCTTTTCGTCGGACTCTGAGAGCGATGACGAAGCAAACTAGCCCGGAACCTCGGCGGCCGCAGCCCGGCATGCCCAACTGTAGTGCTTGCAGTTAAATTTTTTGTAGTTTAATACCTTTCAATGAAAAATTTCGATTTCTTCGGACATAATGCCTATTAGACCGCAATGCATTTTGTATATCATAATTTTTTTACTTATTTTTATTAGTAGATACGAGCGCGTCTTTACAAACTTTTTTCAATATTATCCCGCACTTGATTCTGAACGAGAAGGAAGGGGGTTAACCGAGGGGTCCGTTTTTATTAATCATATGATAAGAAGCGAACACCAAGGACAACACAGGGGAAATTACTTGTACTTAGTAATTGAAATAAAGAAATGATAAAATAATAGAAGTGAAAGTGGGTGAAAAAAAATAACTTCCCGCAGTGGGGGAACGATCCCACATCTTCGCATTACGCTTGCGATGCTCTACCAATAGAGCTACCGCGGCGCCGTCTTCCCATCCACTTCCTGGGGTATTTATGTGTTACTACTAGAACTAACCTTGGGAGTGTTAGCCAGCGCCGGCGGATGTGGAACATCCTTTCAGCCGCAGGCGTCAAGAGTACGTGATATCTTTTTTGGGTGAAGGCGACTGGTAAAAAAACTCACACATGCTACCTGAAGGCATCAATGTTGCCGAATTCGAGACCCACGTTATGTAAGAACGAGAAGAAAGGGGGTTAACCGAGGGGCCCATTTGAATCTTGATTCCGGCAATTTATATATTTTCTAAGACATATATTGCGTTAAGAAAACTTTCATGCTTGCAAAGTGCATTAATTCTGCTTTTTGTTTATGTATTACAAAGAATATTGCTTAAAACTTCAGAAAAAAAAAGATCTGGCGTAACCTACAAGCACCTATTTCCGCTATGGTAGGGAAAGAGTTAATCTGAACCGTCACGAAACGTTCAGCTTCGAATATTCATGAGCTGTTTGCGAAGTCTCGTCACCCACGCTTCGGCGCATTGATTCAAGTGTGCGCCCATTCACATTTTCCTGATCCGTTGGCGATATAGTGGGCGTGAATGTGCGTGTGGGTTGGGGTGCGCGTGTGTAAAGAGCCAGAAACTTACTGCGACAGGAAGCGGCGCTACTGCTTTTGTCACTGTGTAACGAGCGGTACTCTTGCGCCGTTCCGGGATTGAAGTCATTTATTTGTAGGTTAGCGATACAACGCTGGCGGGTGAGGGAACTTTTTTATCCGCGGGGGAAAGCCGTGCATTGCGAGGTGCCGGCAACACAGGTAGTCAGTATGTAGCAGCGGTCCGTGCACGTGGTACCAGAGATTGATTTTATTTCTTAATACGCCAGTCACTACTTTGGCAGCCAACTACAGCACACGTGTTCCCTCGACCGCTTCGCATTTTGCAGCATGAATGGAGCACAGTGCGTTAGCGAATGCCCAGTTGTTTTTCTGACAGCACAGAAGGCCCAAGTTGTAACGGTTTCGTAACCGTGCTCTTTCGCTGGGGCAGCTCGCGGCGCGCCCTCGAAACTGCCATCTCGTTCCTGTGGAGTAAAGTGCTCCGCGAAAACGTAAACTATTCCATACTGTTTTTATTCCGATCTGCTGACGTCAAATTTACGTAATCACCGACCCGCGGAATTGTTTGAACCGCCCCATAAAACGTCTGCTCGTTTAAAACAGGTCACTTTTGTTTGCTTTGAAAGCTAATAACATTGCCTACATTGAGCAGTTTTTCTTATCTAATAGGCTGACAAAGAGGCGACGAGTAGGCAGAAATGGATAGGGTTCCGGTGGGGCCGAGCCAGCGCAGTGAAAGCAGATAACCGGATGAGGAGAGTGCTGTCAGCGCCTGGGTTCGCCGTCTTCCCCTCGCTTAGCTTGCCGTGGCTGCTCGAAAATCGCGGCGGCATGCAAGGGAAGGTTAAAGATGTCGCTAAAGTGGATCCTCAGCGAAGAAGGGTTGGCAGAGCCATGTCGTATACGTGCCGAAAGGACTCGACATGGTATAATGCCACGTAAAAAATTGCTGTTATACGACAATAAATCCGTTCTGCCTGGCAGCTCGGAGATGCCAGTGCTTGAGCGATCGGTAGGCAGACGTCTTCTATTCCTTTCGGAACGGGGCAGCGTCCAGTTATTCCTACAAAAAAAATTCAGTTTTGTTCGGCATATTAATGCATCTTTAATGCATACGCGTCACTTGGACGTGGAGAGTTTTCGCGGTTTTGTGACGCCGCGTGAAAGAAACTTTTGACCAACAAGGGAGGGCTGATGGAGAAAACGGTGTGGAATCAGAATTACTTATCTTTTGTTCGCTCAAATCACGCATAATGAGTGTGTACACGCCATATCAGATTTTTTTTTCTCGCCATTTTCGTGATGTCGCGTGACAGACAGGTGAAGGGGGGGGGGGGGGGGGGGGGGGGGGCGGGCGGGTAGCCCGAAAAATATTTGACCAATCGTGGAGGGCTGATTGCAGAAATGGAACGGAAACAGTTTGCAATAGCTTTACGTTATGGCGCCAAGCTCTCCATTGTTCCTGTTTTTTTCCTTTTATTTACCCTAAAGACCCATCGAGCATTAATTACATAGAAGAGAAGACATATTAGTACAATGACCACCTAAAATTTCATTCGTGCAACAAAGATTACAGCGGTGCCAAAATTTTGTACAGTACTCCTAGAAAACATTGTAGAGAAACGCTTGCATAAAGAAGTACAGGTACCGAATAAAAATGTTTATTCTCTCTCTACAGTTCCTCATTTACAAAGCTAGAAATATACAAGAAAACACTTCCAATGGAAACTACAAGACAGCAATTTGGAAAATCAATCACGAAAGCATAATAGGATTACTTGAAAACAGCATGAGAAAAAAAGTTAAGCAACGCATGATGTGAGCTTAAACATTACATGCCAGTTCACGGGGGTGGACACAATTCGCAACATTTTTATTTATGTTAGCGGTCTTTGGTAAGCAAAAAGAAAAAAAGGAAAGATGGTTCAGTGCTTCTGAAAATTTATCTGCACTGTCTATGTCAGCTACTGATCTCGGCAACTGATTACACTCCTGAATTGCCAAGTGGAGAAACGAAATGCTGAGTAGGTCAGTAGTGCAGGCGAAAAGGTTGTGACGCTTGAAACAGTGGTGCAAGCGCGAAAAAGCTGCAGCTGCTGCCTTTATTATTGTTGTAGTGCAAGGAGCAGGGTTGTGATATATCTTGTGAAAGAATGTTATTCGAGAAGCTTTCCGCATTCTTCCTAGTGATGCGAAGTCAAGGTGGTTTTTAATTTTAGATATACTTGAATAGCAAGAGTAATCCGGTACGATGAACCTAGCGGCTTTAGTTTGTCTAATCTCTTGATGAAGTATGCGTAATGAGGGCTCGAAATACCTGAAGAATATTCAAGCTTAAATCGCACGATTGAGTTGTAGGCAAGAGGTTTTGTATCCTTGTTAGCTTGGCGAAGAGTGCGTCGGAGAAAACTAAGAGTCATATTTGCTTTCCCCAAAATACAGTCAATATATGTGTTCCACGACAGATTAGTAGTTAAATGGAGACCTAAATATTTATATGACTCAACTGATTCAATGTTATCACTATTTATTGCATCAGTGCGCGACAAGAAGTATTTCCGGTAATAAACTGCATTAGCTTTGTTTTCTTGATATTATTACTCATTAGCCAATGAAAACACCGTTGGTTTCTTTTCTGCAACTCCTTTTCTAGTTCACTGCAATCTTTTCGGTCAGTAACAGCCCGATAAGTAACACAGTTGTTGGAAAATAAAGGAATTTTTGAATTTCTAGCAATGCGAATATCGTTTATGTAGACAAGAAACAACGTTGGGCCCAATACTCAGCGCCCTGGGGCACGCCATACTTGACGTGCTCTAAGCTAGTTACAATGTTATCAACAAATACCGCGTGACGTCTGTCGCATAAATATTCTTGAATTCAATCACTCACTGTATATTCTATTTTAATAAGCCTGATCTTATAAATCAAAAGCTTGTGACCTACGTGACCCAACGCCTTTTCGAAATCAATAAACACTGCATTAGTTTGCGTAAGTTCATGCAGGTTGCTGTGAATGTCAGTTGCTAGTTGAAAAAGCTGTCTGACAAGATTGTCTCTGCTGAAAGTCATTTTGGTTAGCTAATAATTTTTTGTTGTTAGGTATGTATTGCGTAATCTGAGACGACCATGTGTTCAAACATGTTACAAGTGAAAGATGCTGAAGGGACACTTAAAGGCAAGTATTGAGTCCACGTGGACTGTTAAAATACCATTCCAGAAATTTCGCAGTGATAAAACTCGTTGACGAGCCTGACAACCACTCATTGGCTCGCGATGCTGCGCTCCATTTCAAGCTGCGAAGAGCCTCCCATTGCTGCTGAGGGCTCGCGCTGCCGGCGTGGCATTACTCTGCTACACTTGCACTTTGTGCGAGTTTCGTGAGTCTACAAAACCAGCGCAGCACTACGCGTTAACGAAAGTGCTGAAACGGCAGAGCACGGGCGACGCAGTGTTGAGCGAAAAGGAAACCTTTTGACCGCGCACGTGTCGTTGTCAAGGGTAACGTGATTCAGTTCTTTTTTTTTTTCTAAACATCGAATAGAACTGGACAAGTAGCCTTTTCTCCCGTCTTATAGCGCAATGCAATGATCGTTTTATTATCGCTGGTTGAGCACAAGTGACAGAATTATAATGAGGGGCTTCTACGTCATCGGGCTTGTACCTGAATGTCGCCGGGGGAGTCTGAAATCGTGCTCTGCATTTATCTCAATCTCTCGTATACTAAAGCTCTCTTCGTGATAACATCGACACCTTAGACGCTCTCGAGCATTAATTTATCACTTTATCTTTACTTAATATTTGCCTTTACTGTCACGTATATCGGTCGATAATTGGTCATGACATTATTATCCCCTGTTTTTAACATTGGCACTAAATGAAGAAGTTTTCGAGGTTATATTTATACGAAGAATTGGAGAGGCATCACAACCAAGGACATTACTAGTGTTTGAATTGTCAATACCAGGCGGCTTTCAGAAAAACACTGCAGAAATATGAATTAAATGCACGCGACAAATCAGCAGCATCCAACGCAGAACCTTCACATGAACATATGTGAGGCAATTCTCTCGAAGGCTCAGGCGATATCACTTTCCAAAATTTGTTAGGGCAATTTTTTGAGAAGTCGGGCTTTATTTTTATACGAATAAAGAAAGCGGATGTATAAGGCAATTTGATGTTGCACATACTAGATTTCCGAAGAGTAACTGTGCAGTGGAACATGTGGTCCTAAAATTTCAAGTTTTGCCTTACGGCAGGGCAGCGATGACTACAGGAGACGCTGAAAATATCCGCCACTGGCTTGAAGACATGTCTGCACACGACGCTGCATAATGTTAAACACTCGGTGGATGGTTTCTGAAATTACCTGTGCAATGCGCTGGATAATGGTTGTGTGTGTAGCTCCTGCAGTGATGTGTGAGGATTGTATTCCTACACCCGTCCTTTGAGAGAGAGAAAAGGGAAGGAAAGACAGGGAGGTTAGCCAGTGTAAATACCGGCTGGCTACCCTATGCTGGGGAAAGGGGTAAAGGGAATAAAAGGAGAAGGAAGAGAGAAGAAAAAACAAACAAGAAAAATGCACACAGTAACGCGATGTTACGCGCAACAATAGTCAAAGGCGTTCGCACAATTCAGATGTCCTTAAGAACTTGAGCAAGGCCCTTAAGGCCTTGAGTGCCGAAGCCCGTCTGGACCAGTGTCCTAGAACTTTCTCTTCTGTGAAGGGGCGATTGTCCAGTTTTTCGAGCACGGTCACGAGCACTTTTCTTTGCACATTGTAACGTGGACAGTCACAGAGGAGGTGCGCGATCGTCTCTTCGCAGCCGCAGGTGTCGCAAGCAGGGCTGTCGGCCATTCCAATGCAGAAAGGAATGTGACTTCGTGAATTTGAGTGCACCCCACGGATGTTATCAGACGAACCACAGGCTCGCTATCATATCGGACGTCAAACTGCGATGTCATTCTCAATTATCATCATATTCTTTTTTGTTTATTTTCTCACTACAGAGTTACTTTGGGACACTCAGTATTACACACGGTGTTTCAGAGGATGCGTGCGAAATTCCTTAAATATAGGGAAGATGCGATAATTAAGCGCGATTTCTTCGGCATTACCTTTAAGCGAGAGGCGCGCATCTTAAGAAGGCTGGAAGTAGCAATTCCACAAGTACTTATGCAACTTAGATTCATTGGCTTTTTCACCAAAAGACTCCGACCGTTTCCAGATATGCAAAAATTTGAGACGCATATCTTTAAACTCTGGCTAAAGTTAGCTGGGACACCCTGTGTGTGTGTGTGTGTGTGTGTGTGTGTGTGTGTGTGTGTGTGTGTGTGTGTGTGTGTGTGTGTGTGTGTGTGTGTGTGTGTGTGTGTGTGTGTGTGTGTGTGTGTGTGTGTGTGTGTGTGTGTGTGTGTGTGTGTGTGTGTGTGCGTGCGTGCGTGTGCGTGTGCGTGTGCGCGCGTGCGCGTGCGCGTGCGCGTGCGCGCGTGCGCGTGCGCGTGCGCGTGTGCGTGTGCGTGTGCGCGTGTGCGTGTGCGCGTGTGCGTGTGCGTGTGCGCGTGCGCGTGTGCGTGTGCGTGTGCGTGTGTGACATTAAAGATATGCCAATGACACGTAGCTGGAAAGAACCAAGGTAATGTTGTTGGCCGTCACTTGGAGATACTCGAATTATTCTTTCCTTGCATTGCGCCTAATTAGATCATTAGTCTTAATTAATGAAGTTCTCAATATATAATTAGGTGAAAAGTGTCATTGAGAAAATTGTAGGGCGACATGAAAACCTCCCGATACAGCTTTATGTTGCTCAATGCGTTCTGCATAAAAGTGTTCTTCCGAGCGTGAAAGAAGCCTCGAATACACGCAAAGTGCTCCGAGCGACCAGTCGCGCGGCAATATTGCATGAATTTGCACGCGAAATGTGTGTGTGGTTATATATATATATATATATATATATATATATATATATATATATATATATATTGGCACAGTCGGTAATGTGTGAAGAAGAGGACTATGATGGGGGCCTGAGAGACGACGAGGAAGAGGGTAGTTCTTTTGTCGCTGCTCTACGCTTGTTGGCCCAGCCATTAAAAGCCATCTGTAAATAAAAAAAAAAAAAATACTACCCTCTTCCTCGTCGTCTCTCAGGCCACCATCATAGTCCTCTTCTTCACACATTACCGACTGTGACAATATATATATATATATATATATATATATATATATAGTATAGATAGATAGATAGATATAGTTGAGAAATGAAGGTGCACACCTACGAAAATTGCATCTGTAATGTTTTTAACGTTTCGGCCGTGGCACGGCCTTCGTCAGCATAATTCTGACGCATAAAAACATTGCAGATGCAAGTTTCGTAAGTGTACACCTTCGTTTCTCAACTACCTATGCACCGGACCTTTCCGGTGAAATATATATATATATATATATATATATATATATATACTTTACTGCGGGTTATTACGTATTATTGTTGAGGATGTTGTTGTCGAGGGAGTTTCCACGAGGTATAATATGAAACCTGCGATATATATATATATATATATATAGTAATAACCCGCAGTAAAGTAAGCGGAACCGGTTTCCTCCTCTCACCACACGCGTCCTGTGGCGACGGCAGAAAGAGTCGCGGACTCACCGCCGCGTCCATCCCGCCGCGAAGCGCGCCACTGCTCCGCTCTAATTAAGAGTCACTGATGGAATTACTGTCATCTCGGTTGTCTTATTTGGGTGACACTGATTCGGTGCTCCGTGCGGGCTGCTTGCCGGGCCAAATTAAGCCCCGCTCGCACGCTCGCAGGTCACCGGATCCCAAACGGCTCCGCGCGGCCGCCGCGAGCCTCATTTCCGCTGCAAAGCGGTCATCGCGGATGTCGGGGGAGCAGGCCGCGCGCACTGGTATTATTTATGGCGCCGTGGACGCAGTCGACTCGGACCGCGTGCGTCTTCCGCGCCGGAGGAAGGCCAAGGCGCGGATCCGCCGAGAGTGCCCCCCACCCCCGCCGAAGGCGCATTCCTAGTGCGTGCGTGCGTGCGCGCTTGAGAAGTGCAATCGAGTCACCTGCATTTACACAGCCGCAGTGAGACTCGACCTGTACAAACAGGACACGTCTTTAGCGGTTTAACTTTAGCAAATGCATACGTACATGCAGGCTGTAAAGAGCAAACATGGAAGGCGTTGGAAGGACGGCACATTGAACCAGCCCCCCAGTCAGGGTATACCTCAGCCAAAAATCTTCAACGCCATTCGCAGGAGAAGCGAAAAGACGCTTAATGCGTGCTAGCGTAGTCCAAAGTAAGCGTGTTACAGCGTAGTGGGGTAGCAGCGTAGTCGCGTGTTAGCGTAGTCGAAAAAAAGAAAAAAGAAACGCACGGCCCACGGGCGTTTACACTTAGCAGTGTGGTGTAGCACCGCTGTGTCTAAACATTGGTGCACAATCACGGTACCGTCTGCCATCCAGGCTGACTCAACTGATCTCACGTAGCCACCGGATGGGGGGCGTGAAACAGAATAAGCGCGTCCAATAGCTTATTTTGACTCGATCGCCTAGTTTCTTTTTTTCTTTTTCTTCTTTTTTTACACCGATATTGGTGCTACAATGCTGTAAAGCTATTCAAAGCTTTTAAATTCCGACGCATTTTTTGCCAGTAGCGAGAAAGGCGTTGTTCGATCAACTGCTATTGGTCAAACGTTTTCGGGCTGCGCCCACTTCGCCTGTCTGTAACGCGACGTCACAAACCCGCGAAAAACTCGCCGCGTAGAAGTGACGTTTACACGTTAAAGAGGCATTATTATGCCGAACAAAACTGAAAATTTTTCTGAATAGCCGGAAGCTACTCCGTTCCGAAAGGAATAGAAAATGGCTGCCGCCGATTGCTCAGGCACTGGCTACTCGCACATGCCGGAGATCATGGGTTTATTTGCGAATAACAAAACTTTTTTTCCGTCGAGCCCTTTCGGTGCGTATACGACATCGCTCTGCCAACTCTTCCTTGCTGAGGATCCGTTTCAGCGGCATTTTTAACCTCACGTTGCACGCCGCCGCGATTTTAGACAAGAGAGGGAGAGAGACAAAAGGAAAGGAAAGACAGGGAGGTTAGGAAAGACAGGGAGGTTAGCCAGTGTAAATAGCTACCGCAAGCTAAGTAAAGAAAAGCGGACCAATCGCAGACTCCACCCTCCTCATTCGACTATCTATTTTCACTGGGCTGGCTGGGCGCCATCGGAACTCACTCCAGCTCAGCGTACTCCTCGCCTCTTGTCAACCAATCAGATAAGGAAAACTACTCCATGTAGGCAGTGCTATTCGCTTTGAAAGCAAAAAAAAAAAAAAAATGACCTCCTACAACCGAGGGACGCGTTTGATTGGGCTTTTCAAACAACGTTGCGGGTCACCGCCCGATGCTTCAGTCGTTGGCTACGTAAATGTGACGGCAGGAGATTGGAATAAAAATAGATTGGAATAGTTTTGCGTTGTTGGGTCCCATGAGTTGGGCACTGTTAGCTAGTTTGGTCATGTGTGCCGTCTTTGTCATCGTTATCGTCTGTCGTAACATCGATGACCCCCACAGCTTTTTCTAAACCAAAACCGCAGTCGTTTTATATACCAGGAAATAACGACGCCTTTTGTACAGTATACGGTCCACTGGTAAAGAGAACACCAAAGAGAGATAACAAAGAGAGGAAAGGGAGGACGGTCAACCAGACGAACGTCCGGTTTTAAGAAGGAAAAGGATGGATAGAAAGACGAAACAGGGAGGGAGTGAAGAATGTGTGTACGCGGGATGATTCACAGGACTATAAACGGTCGCTCAGGCCGGTGCACTTCAAGTACAGCACCAGTGCACGCGTAGCCTTTTGCGCCTGCGACGGATGTCGCCACAGTACGAGTATATTTGACTCGGAAAATGGACTCGAAACTGGACACCACTCAAGGAATGTGCACTTATATTACACAGCCTAAGATTATAGTTCGCGACACCAGTCGGCAAACTTGCGGCGAAAGGCCACTCGGCGACTTATACTGCAAGCAACTTGCAGTGCAACAACTATTTCAGCGAGATTTTCACACGCACGCACGCACGCACGCACGCGCACGCACGCACGCACGCACGCACGCACGCACGCACGCACGCACGCACGCACGCACGCACGCACACGCACGCACACGCACGCACACACACGCGCACACGCACACACACGCGCACACACGCACACACACGCGCACACACTTATAGGTGTAAAATAATTTACAGCATGCATAGTGATAGGCCCGTTCCTTCGCATAACCATGAATTGCTGACTGTTAAACGCGATTAATCTGAGAGAGCAGAGGCACCGGATATTAACTGGGTTGCTTTTATATTTTTCTACCCTACAATGGGAGGGAAGAAATGTGACATGATGAACGAGAAAGGAAAGTGTCAAAAATGAAAGTTAACAATTAAATTCTGGAGTTTTACTTGCCAGTACCATGATTTGATTATGAGACACGCCGTAGTGGGGGATTCTTGATTAATTTCGACCCCCTGGGGTTTTTTAACGTGCACGTAATGCACGGTGCACGAGCATTATTGCACTTCGTCCCCGTCGAAATGCGATCGCAGCGGCGAGGATTTTGATCCCGCGACCTCGTGCCTAGCAGCGCAATGCCAAAGCCACTAAGCAACCATGGTGGGTATAGTGTAAGTTGGTACCTATTCTCACGTTTTTGCACCATGTGTGTAAACGTTACAGCCATCTGCGACCACCGCGAACTCAGGCTGGAGCCGGGCCTTGCACGTTCCGACCTGCTTCCTTGAAATGTAACGTAAGAACGATGTGCGAGCACTCAGATTCACTGGCGGCTGGTCATGCGAAACAGAGAGAGAGAGAGAGAGAGAGAGAAGCATTACTGTTAAAGAAAAACGCGGCATTATCTCCACGCGGCCATTCCCTATGCGTAACTCGGTTCTTATGTCGGCGAGTAGCGAGATCTGCGGTCAAGTAACGGTGTCTGATTTCTAAAGCGCCTGAAGCCTTGTCGCGTGTCAAAAAGATGCGGAACAAGTAAAAAGCAAAGTGGTTGCGTGCTGGTGTAGCCCGACTTTGCTAATTTGCCTATACGTTTATTATAGTTTGCATTCCTAGTTCTTTAGCACGTTTTCACTATTGTTAATGCTGGAAGCGGTGGTAGTCTTGCGCAGCTCTTGCCAGCATTCGCTCAGCCCGAGTCGCATTAATAAGAGCAAATCAACTTACTCCAATATGGCAAACGCAACAGGTACAGTTGGAAGAGAGAGAGAGAGAGAGAGAGAGAGAGAGATCAAAGAGACCAAGCACGAAGAAAGACAACATGAGGCTTACTTAATATAATCATGCCTCAACTTATGGCACGTCCAGCTTCACCCCCCCCCCCCCCCTCAGGTTGGTATAGGATTAACTGGGGTTTAACTGCAGAGGTTAAAAGCAGCATGCCTCCGGCTACTAAATTTCGCTTATGTGGAAAATATAAACTTGCTGGTGAATTTTCGCTGATCTTGATAAGTTCTCAGTTAGCAAGCAGCTGGGCACACCCCTCCCCATTTCTCCTCCTTGTCTCTCCAAGTGAAAAGAAGAAAAAAAAAAAAGAAATACGCATAGGAACGCACGAAGTTTATAAGGAATCAGGGTGGCTTGCGCCCGCTCGCGATTGGGCGCATTTTATTTCGTCCGCCTACCCTACGGTAGGCAGGAAAAGGAAGGAAAGAAAGTTAGGGAGGTCAACCAGACGCACGTCCGATTAGCTACCCTACACGAGGGAAGGGACGCCACACCGCCGTCGCCACACCAGTGTCGTGTGGCGACGGCGGTCGTGTGGCACCGCCGTCGCCACACGACACTGGTGTGGCGACGGCGGTATGACGACGATGGTGTGAAGACATGACGACCATGGGATGACGACGCTGTGGCGACGATGATGTGCGATGACGAAGGTGTGATGACAATGGCATGACGATCATGAGCTGACGACGATGATGTGACGAAGGTGGCATGACGAAAACCTGATACCGATGGCATGACGACGACGATGTGACGAAGGGAATGACGAAGCTGAAATGACGACTAAGGCATAACGAAAACAGTAGGACGAGAGTAGAATCACTACGACAAAACGACGACGATGGAAAGACCACGACGGCATGACGACAACCGTTTGATGACGACGTGAGGACGACAGTGGCATGGTGGCGACGTAATGACGAAGACGAAATTGCAACGATGGCTCGAAGATGGCGGCGTGAAGACCATGGGATGACGACACTCGAGAGAGGATGGTGGTAAGACGACTACGAGGGTCTCACGACGATGAAGGCGCGCCGACCATGGTTGACGACACTGGTTTGGCTACGGTGGTATGACGACGATGGTGTGACGGGAAGATGGCACGACGAAAACGTGATGCCGATGCTGGAATGATACCGATGGCATGACGACGACGATGTGACGAAGAGAATGAAGGAGCTGAAATGATGACGACAGCATGACGACAAAGGCATGACGACAAAGACATAACGACAATAGGAGGAGGAGAGTAGAATCACCACGACAAAATTATGACGATGGAAAGACCAAGACGTCATGACGGCAAGCTTTTGATGACGGCGCGAGGACGACAGCGGCATGGCGACGACGTAATGATGACGACGAAATTGCAATGATGCCTCGAAGATGGCGGCGTGATGACGATGACATGACAACGCAGTCCAGTTTGCTACTCTGCGCGGGGGGAAGAGATTTAAGGGATGCAAATAAATAAAAGAGAGGAAGGAAGAAGATACTCTCAGTGTGAACACGTGCGGCTGTCCATCATTTCACGCCTAGAATCGGTCACTGAGTCCAGTCGAATTCGTCAATCGTAGCAATGCCTGGGTAGCTTTGTAAGCCTGCGACGCGTGGGGCCATGGTCCAAGACTCGTCTCTGAAAATGATCTGATGCCTAAACGGTCGCGTTCGATCACATAAAGATCACAAAAAACACAACACGTGCTTGATCGCCGCTTCACAGGTGCTCGAGTCACATATAGGTGTATCGGTCATACCAATAAGGAATGAATAGGCTTTCGTAAAATCCACCCATATCCAGAGGAGGCACAGTAAAGTTGTATCACAGTGTAGCAGTTGCAAATTGCAAGCGGATAGCCTATTCGTGGCGCGGCTGGACACGGCCGTGCATCAGTGTGTCGTCGTTGGTACTTGCTGCTTCCGCGTTGCGGCTGAAGAAATCGGCGGCCCAGATCGACCTCATTTATTTTAATAAGAGCGCTTGTTTTTGGACTAGTGGGTACATAGTCATTAAACCTCTTTGTCTGTCGCTTTCTTGTCCCATTTGTGCTGTGTGGTTTTTTTCTTGACTTAATCCTTAATTTCTGTCCGACTTAATCGCCGTGCCTTCCAGGGGGCCCGAATGATTACGCGTGTCCGGCGTAAAATTGCGTCAGCTACATAGCGAAAGGGGATGCACGCGGGTTTTATCCGAGTCCCAAGGCGGCATATGCAAATCGGAGCACAATTTGAGAGAGAATGCGCCCTTCTTAACTCGAATCGCATTTCAACGAAGGCCTTTCTTGTCGTGCCTCTTGAATAAATTCTGCTTCGAGACTCCTCTGTCGGCGAGCGCTTTGCATAAATCCGAAATATACTGTCTAAACTCACCTTTCGTTCCCCGCTGTTCTCGCAATCTTCATTTTGCTCCGTAAGGGCGAAGGACTTCGGATTCGCAAAACGGGGCCTACTTCCCGAAGGTTATCGTTCGTAGAGACTTTTCGAATGCCTGGCCGCCTCCACTAATAAAACGTTTGCTACAACTATATAGGCCAGTGTCTGTTCTTACTAATCACTGTAGCGTGCCAGCTGCATTGCGAAAACTAGGCTTGTTTATTTTTTGTGAATGCTGGGCCGGAATAATGTAACCATCCTATTCCGCTGCTAATTCTTTTCGTGCTTCGTCAGTCGTCCGAGCAGCACTCCGCCTACGTTATCGCCACAATCGGCCGCTCCTGAGCAGTGTATGATAAGAAAGGAATAGATTCGAGCGAAAGGAATCCTAACATTACACCAACCCTGGTCGCGATCCGCGAAAGGCGGCAGCGAAAAAGAGGACAGCAAAGGCGCCGGTTAATAGCAGTTCTCGCGAATGGAAAGCGTTATGAGCACATCCTTAAGATCTATAAAGACATTTGGCACGTAAGGACGACTGTCGATTGCCTGGAGTTCCGAGCTTCACGCATTAGTCATTGACACAATATGGAAGTCGCGAGTGCTGTCAGGATTGGGGGCTCAATCCCACCGTTCGTAACTCGTTGTCATGATTGGAGTCGGACATGAATTAGAAGGTAGCTGGCCCATGCCGTCGTCCAACTTATCCACGCTGAGGACGTTGTTGAAGGGAAGGACTGCTTCTCATCGAGAACGAGGAAAATGGGTTTATTTACAGTATCTACATGCAGTTCATCAGTCTAGCATGACTGCTTGAGAAAGTGCATCAGTCTAACATGACTGCGAGAGAAAGTGCACTGAGCAGCCGCACAACAGCGGTTTATAAACACACGGTCCTCCCCCGATACCCAGGTGACGGAAACGGCCGACCAGTCATCGTAAACAAGCCGCCTTTCTGCGGGACGGTTTACACACACACACTTCCGCACAGGTTCACGGTCCGGAGCCGACGTCAGACGGACTTCGTAGAACTCGGGGGCTTGTGTCAGGAAAGGTGCCTGACACAAGCCCCGAGGTGACCCCCGCAGCGCGGCCGGGTGCCCATTGTCTTGCGTCTTGGACGGCGCGTGGGAAGGAGCCTCGAACTACGTTCCCGCGAGCACTCCCACGCTCGCGGCAGACCCGGGCGGCGGTGGCGGCTCAGTAACAATAGTTGGTGCGCCGATCGCATTCAGTCGCAACGGCGACGAGGCTAGAGCGTAACGGTGGCGTTCCAAGAAAAGTTGCCGCCACTGTCGCAACTGGCTGGCAAAACTTGCACCTCAGCTGGGCCGTTGGGGCCGAATATGGGGCCGAATGCACAAAACTCTTCGTATAAGAACTTGGGACAGGCTGGTCGCCATTGCGATAACATTGGTCCTTATTCGCAAAAAGTTCTCCCGCTAGAATTATTCGAAAGAGATGTTAGCTTATAGCAATGCCGGACATATTATTAGCGAAGATGGCCGGCCAACGGCAAACAGCGCTTAGGAACGAAACGTTTTGTAAATTCTTTCCGTGTGGTCTCAGGATTTCTCGGCTCTTATTACGAACTGCTCTAACGTAAGAACCGCTTTATGAATACGGGCCATGGGCCAGTATTTCCAGAGCTGTTCGTATTCCACAACGATTCGTTAGAACATGCTCCAACCAGTCGTGATAGCCAACATATAAGCGCACGCAGCCGGCAAAATGACCACCACTTTCGTGTGAGGGAAACTTCGTGAATGCGGCTTCTGGGTACGGACTTCGGCAGCGGCTTTTGTCCGCACGAACTGCTTGTCATGGGCGGCTGTATATTGTATTACGTTTTCTATTATCCTGTCTGCTGTCACAATTCGCAGGAGTTCGCTCTTCCGTTAGAACAGCATCGTTATTTCGAGCCATTGGACCATGATAACAAAACTTTCACTAAAAAACATTTGTTTGCCGACTTGGACAATGGAACATTTCGACTGTTGGAAGAAATAGTCTCAAAATAAAACTATATGTGTATATACTACAGGAACATAAAAATCCGCTTCTGACAACAATAACGAGTGATTTGAACGCAAACAGCGCGACATTCACCGGGCTCACATCTTTCCTTTTCCTTTTTTCTGTTTTGTTGCTTTTCTTGTTTAATGTTTCGGGATAGCCGGCCTTCTCAGTGGCCAAACTTCCCGCCTTTCACAGCTAATGAAGAAAGAGGAAGGCTACTGACATTGTGTACAATGAGAAATTGAAGCACCAATTAACTACGCGGCGGATGTAGAAAACTCATCTTTCATTATTATGAACCAACTCGCCCCATATCAGGTCTTAAGCATATTTCGGTTGGTGGGTTCCACATCCGTAGTAGTTCGGCGGCGTTGCCGTAATCACCGAACTGTGGGGCGAACCATGTGGGCAAACTTTGAATAGCGGTGTCTGATTATGTGACCGCAGGAAGTGTGAACAGCTAAGGCGTTAACTGTGTCAGTCAGACTGGCTATAGTTACGCAGTGACGCTACTTTTGTTGCGCTTTGAGGACTGCTTTCTTTCTTTCTTTCTTTCTTTCTTTCTTTCTTTCTTTCTTTCTTTCTTTCTTTCTTTCTTTCTTTCTTTCCTTCCTTCTTTATTTCTTTCTTTTTGGCCTGTCAGGGTTCGTAAAACTGCGACAGATTATCGATCTGACCTAACGTCGGTTCGCGTTAACGTCGGTGTGCTCGCGCGAGTCACATGAGCTGCTCCTGACGCGCGCACTTCCAGCGTCCGACTGCTATGGATGTTTATGCCTGTGTGCTACGCGCTCATAACAGGCAATGGCTGTCGAGCTGAGCTAGAGAGCCCAACGAGAGTACGAATGTGAACGGCGTCAAAAGTGCCACGCCGTCGCGGTTCTCGCACTTGCTTGTCATTTTCTTCGTTGGCCTTTCGCGTGCGTGCGTGTGTTGGTGTGTGTCGACTTTGGAGTTCAGAGAACTAGCTTGACGGGCTTTACCCCTTAAAAAGAAGCAGTGCCACTTATCAATGTCACGGATATCGTCGCCTATATTCAAAGGTGCTGGGATTCAAAGCGTGAAGGTGATGCACTAACTGGTCGGCGGTCGAGATAAGCAAGAGTCGTTGAGAGAATTGGTGGAAAAGAAAAAAAGAAGCAGAAACAAGAAAGAGTCGTTACAGGCATGGTCAACTGTACAATATAGAGATAGAGGTCCGAGTGGAGAGAGAAAAGGCCAAGGATCGATGGGCAAAATCCTATAGATTGCAATATACATAGTACCTGATCTGCCCTATAGCAAGCTAGGTGACACTTTGTCGCCACCACGTTTCGAAGGGGCTGCCAATAGAAATCATCACCGCACGCTTTGCTCTACTTTTAAAATCATTTTCTTGCTTTTTGTTGCCACCTTTGGGCCTTCATGGCTCGCGTGTGCACTGGCTGTTCCTTCTCCTAGCCGCGGTGCTGCATGAAAGCGCAGAAGCTCTGACTCTTGCTTCCTTTCTCTTCGTCCCGTAAGCGAAGCACGCGTCAACACAGCTGGAATTTGAACCGAGTGGCAAAAAAATTGGGACGACGCCTTTAAGAGTGGAACGCCATATAGAATTCAAAGACCACTGACTGCTTCTCACGATTACCAGCAACTGCAGCTTATGTAACCTAATGTGTTCCTGGAGACGCTGGCAGCAAACGCTATGCACGAAGGCGAGCTTTCTGGTTCTTTTCTTTTTTTGGTGGTGTTGCAAGGAACCGAGCGGGCCGCGCCACTTCTAAGACAGGCCGCAAACGGCAGCTGGAAAAGGGGTTTGCGTAACAAAATTATATTTTCTCGTATATTCAAATTACAATCCGCCGCTGTCGTGTCCGGAGGTTGTGTGTAAGTCCTACTTTACGAACTTTCTGACGCATATTACTTTGAATAATTCAGTTATTTCAGTAACGCCTATGCGCCATACAGAGGGCCTGCCTGGGTCGGGATGCGCGGTTCAGGATGATTTTCTGGGCCGCAGACACCGGCGCCGATACCGATGCCGGATTTTCTGCGACACGGGGCCTTTAACGCTGTCGCGTTAATATGTTTTCGTTGTGTACAGTCACTTAAATGGCAAACTTGATAGTAAAGTAAAAAAATAATTAATTGATTAATTAATATGAACTGCAGCCGTCACGACTCGCGCATGAGGGGGGTGATACAAAAAGGAAGTAAACACGTTGAAAGACGCTGGAATGCTGCACTTTATACAAGGTGAAAAAGAAAAGCTTAACATACAATACGTGCACAAATTATAAAATGCGTCATGAACAAATGAAACGTTGCTAACTGCACTTTAGAAAATTCTGTAAAAGGAGATATCCTTCACCAGGAAAATTGCTCCAGAAGTCAATCGTTCGCGGGAAAAAAGATATACTTGGATAAATCAGTCCGAGATTGAAAGGGTGAAATATTAATCTTGTGGCTGTTTCCCGTTGATAACATCTTTGCAAGGGACCAGTTTAGTTACTCTCGATGAGTTATCCTTCATCAAGATACTGCGGTTTGGAATGGCAATGTAAACTGCTCCGGTAAACTATAGGCGTATGGAACATACTCCATTATTTCTACACTGACAAAGCACCACGACAATTATAATGCTAATTAAATTAGGACACCTTCTATTCTTTTATTTTTGCGAAGTACCCTTGTATCAGAAAAGATTGAGAGATAGTCGCAAAAAAGCAATGGTACAGAAAACACGCCATTCCCTGTGGCACGGAAGCCGTAGGCGCGTCTTTGGAAGACTTTGTTTTCGAACTTTAATTCAATTCATGGAAAGAGTGAAAGAATTAAACATAAAAAAACGATTCCTTGGCCCCTGCTAGCGAGATCACTGGTCGAGAATGTTTAGAAGGAACTTGGTCGCTTCAAACAGTCGGTCGACCCTTATCCCTACTCCACCGATTCCCCTAAAAAGATGCACTTGACTAGCGTACAAACCTCGTCCTTGCTTCAGTCAAACCACGAAATTTGCCGACTAAAATAATGATTGTCATCATTATCGTCATTTTGGCTACCTGAGGTTCTTTAATGCACACCTAAAGCACAGTACATGCACGGCCAGTTTTGCATTCCCAGTGTGTGTTTGGGGTGGTGGGGGGGAGTAGGAATATAGGGACCGGGTGGAGACCTTGCGAAAGCAGTGCGGTTGCGGGAACACCAACACAATGTGCTCTGAAAACGTGTTCAGCCCGTCCTGATTGGAGCGCTGACGCGGGGCGCAAATCCCCCCCTACGGCACGCAGCGGCCTGGTCGGGGCCTGCACGCTTCGCCGACAACCCAAGGGCTCTTTAAACTAATGAAGGCGCAACCGCGTACTCCACCAAAGCGCGGCCCGTAACGAAAGCGAGACAAAGCGAGGCTGCAGAGGGGTTAGTGCACTGCAACAACGATAAAGAACGAGGACGCGTGAAGAGAACGTGGAGCTGAAACTAGCGGAGGCACGCTGAACTCCTGTCATGGACATAGCTTCAACAAAATTGTATGAGCGTCACGCTTGTCGCGACTAGAGTGGCTTTCTGAGTAATGACGGAGAAGCGCACACTTTATCTTTCTGATTTGCCAGAACGCGCAAGGGAAGAGGAAACTTACTTTCACGTTCATGTTAGCACTAGACGGTTCACGGGCTTGATGAGCTACCTCCCTCTACGCTTATGCATTCCTTGGTGTCTCTCTTCCACAGGTCCTGCTGTGCGCTTGTGCGCGTAATTCTTGGCTGCACACGAAAAGGAGGGAAAAATGGAGGGTGTCCATCACCAGTATCAAGTGGCTTAGCACAAGTGGTGGACGAGTTGGCTGAACATTCTCAGTTGCTAGACAGCGCCTGTGGCGTGTGCTTGTACGTTATCGTGTCACTGTCTGTCCAGCGTTGCTGACCCAGGAGAACCCACTTAAACTGCCTTTATTGGATGCGCCACAACGCCAAGAGATAAAAACAATGGCGTTTCTTCTAAAGTTCTTTTGGGGAAAGAGAGGTGGGGAACGATATGGGAGAGAGGGGTGTTTCTGCCTCATTTCTCTTCTTTTTTACGGCAGCGCACTATTCGCAGCAAAGGACGGCAGCAGTTTTGTATCAATCACTACTAGCATAAGTCAACCAAGATTGAACCATTTACTTTTAATTAAAGGCTTTAAGTCACGTTCTTTATTTGAAGGATTGAAGCGGCTTAGTACTCCAGATTTTTTTCTCCTGTGAATTGCCCGGCACCGTAAAGTTCTCCGTCCGCAACTGCTCGTTGCGTAGTTAACGTCTCCCGCGCAGGACGAGGTCGAGTATCTTTGTCACTTACATCGTGCAAAGCACTATAGTCCGCACTAATTCAAGGGACTAACCACCTTATTCAAAAATGCGCCCTAACTTGAGTGTCATGCTTGACTTGGTCAAAATAACGGCTGTCGTGAACGCGCCAGAGGAAACACAATGAGCGTCTTGGGCACGTTCGCGCCAGGTGTCCTCCAGATAAAGTCAAGGATGGACTTTAAGTTAAGACGCATTTCTGAATATGGGGGTAAGATACGCCTTTACACGAACTCGTCATAGAACACTGTCCAGCCCGGTCATCTCATTGCACGTCATTAAATATCGTGGCCCATCTGACACTATGCTCGATATCTTCATCAATATGTTAAAAGGAACAAACTTTCCTTTGTCTTAGAGAGCCGCTAACTTAGTTAATTTTCTCAAACTAAGAAAATCGCCGTTGTCGTTCGACTTGGCGCCTGGTCAGTCCGACCCGTGGTGCTTCCAAGGTGATAAAAAAAAATTATTGACCCCAGACTACAGCAGTGGATAGACTCCGGTAACTGTCTCCGAGATCAAATGACTGGTTTTAGAATACAGCGGGGCTCAGTGAACTGTACAGTTTCGATTCGGTGATGTTCCCTGGACACATGATAAGTAGTGGGAACTGTGCCGTTTCGGTTTCCATAGGCACTAAGAAGACGTTAGCTTCGGTCAACCTTCGGCAGTATGACGCACAAGGTCAACATTGTGCTGTATACTGTAATATGTTCTCCATGAGCTTTCTTAGTTGAAGTGCATGGTCGAGACTTAAGTTGGATTGCTGATTTTTCGACAGACAGGCAAGTGCATGTCGATACAAGCGATAGACAAAGTGATGTATTCACCATGCATGAGCATAGGAGTTGCGCAAGGAAGTGTGTTAAGGCCACATCTGTCCAATGCAGCAATAGCGGGGTTACCAGCGACACTTCCGCAAGGTATTAATACAGCGGCACTTGCGTACGATATTTCACGTTGACGTCGCACAAGTCACTTGAGATAACTAGGCGTCGACTTGAGGAGGCTATAGATGCAATATACAAGTATTTAAGAGGACAGGACAAGCAAATCTCACATAATAAATGACCGGCCTTGCCCTTTACACAAAAGAAAGTAAAAACAAACATATTGACTTTTGTAGATTGTTATCATACTTAACTCGTACGAAAACAGTTTTCTCACTGTCATTTTGAACTCTCTATTAAAGTAGGCTTATCGTCTGCATGTGTTTGAATACCAAGTAATATAAACTCCCGCAAAGACGTTCAGCGTCGAACTGCGGGTACAAGGCGGGAAGAAACAACCTCGGCCTTGCTCCACGCTCATTCTGCTCTTTACGTCAGAAAACTGCCTACACCTCATCAGTTCTACACAACCTCTCTGGGACCTCCCTTCACCGACTATACAGCTGTTACAGGCTCGGTGTTGCTATATCCAGCTCTGTCTCTAGAACGCATTCTACTTCATTTGATCTTGCCATTGCTTCAAGGAAGAAGGGAAGACTCTATACTTGACAACACGCAAACAACAGTCTTTCAACACGCGTATTCAACCGGTAATGTTCCCCCAAGAGCCGAGGATAGTGCGCGAGGAAGCCTCACGCTTTTCACTCTCATGTCTACGCTACAGTGAGCTCGGTGACACGTGGTAACAAATTTTTGAACAGTAAATAGACGCACAGACGGAACGATTGCCGGGCCATACTGTCAGGTTAACCCCGGCTGTAGCAAACGACTTAACTGACCAACCAACCTATCAAATGCACGCATGAGCCACCCTTAATTGCAATGCGCACCGTAGAAACTGCACGCCGACAACTTCTCAGGCGCAGTACTCTACAAATTGCGCACTCGCTGCTTTCGCGAATTGAAGAACGTACACACAAGCAAGGGACTCGCTTCGAGAGTTCAGACCACAGCTTCCAAAGTCGGTACCGAGACCAGCGCTATGACTATATTGGCGGCAGAGCAATTGACATCACACCAACGTTTCGGCAATTACTGAAAAAAAATATTTACACAGTTGTGGTACAGTCAAGAGGGAAGGTTACAGAAGCTTATATTATAACCAGATATACACGAGGAATGCGCTTTGTGCATAGGACGTATATCGTCTTCAACAACAGCGGAGTTGATGGACAACACACCTGGCCATCGGATTTATTAAGCACACGAAACACTAAAAATGCGAGTGATTATTACGGACCTGTGTTTTCGTTTAAATACCGACTAAAGTTCAGCCAAACGCGAGAAAGACCTCATTGAACTCATCATGTGGTCTTACAGTGGGCCCTGGGACATATCGGCGTTACAGAAAAAGGAACTGCAGCTTCAGTGGCAAAGTCGACGCACAAAAATTTAGAATATCGCCTCATCTCACCACCAACCGATCAATGACAGGTCTTGAGAATATTAAGAGGAAAATTGCGTGCATCAACACACCTTGCGCAGAAAGCCTCACAGTTGAAGAAAAAAAAATTCGTCCTGGTCCGGGATGAACGCCTGACCAGGACGAATTTGTTTATTGAACTGTGAGGTGCTCTGCCTGATAAACCCGTAGGATTTCCTTTGTACAGATTCGTGCAACGATTCAGCTGGATGGCAATTCTTTCATTTCATGTACTTTCCTCCACCTTGCGGACTTCCGCAGAACTGATTAGCCATAGCTTGCGCAAAGCAAGAAAGACTCGAATTCCTACCGAATGTCGAGTTTAATTGAAAGACACACTGACACTGTTCCGCGTAGATTGAACCTTGGCACAGCATGCACAAAGCACCTGCTGCACCGCCTTCGACATGATCTCACCTCTTACTTGCAGTCCTCCACTGCCCCAAGTTTATGTGTATACACAGGTAGATCCGTCTTTTGAGTCTTTTTCACGATAGTCGGTCGATTGACATTGAAACCGCAGTGTGTATCAGTTTAATTAATATCGCATTCACCTGAACCGCGCAATCACAAAAACAGAATTGTTCCTAAGGGAACATTTCAGCCAGTCCTGATGCTGGACATATTGCAAGCGGAGGCGGCCAGCCAATAGCAAAAACACACTTTTTCAACGACATACTCCGCATGTTACACAGTTAATAGGGCTCCAATGCCATGAGCGATTCATATTTTAGCACGTTCGTGATGTTAACAGAAGGGAAAGTAGCAGCAGGCTTCAATATAAGTTTCCTGCCTCCTTTCTTGTTCGTATTTTAGTATCTCTTTGTTGTCGAACCTGTTTCTAATTTTCTATTTCTATTTGTAATGGAAGAAAGAAAATAAACTTTATTGAAAAGAATAGTCCGACAGTTTTGGTTGCGGTGGCCTCAGGTGGCGGCTCGAAGTCCTTGGACTTGGGCGGCATCTCCGGCTTGCCGGACGGCCCAGAGCTGGTCTTCCAGCTCCGAACCTTTCTTTTATCATCTCATTCTTCGTACGGTATCCTTGTATGGACGGCGAGGCAGTTATGTATCTGCCAGAGTGCGTCTCTATGCTTTGTTCTTTAAACATGGGCAGTTCTGACCTGCGCTGATGCCAAGCCAGCTCGTGTACAGCTCGTTGTCTGTGCGTTGTGTGCATGCGCATTTTATGTGTCTTTCTTTGTTTTAATTTGAAGAGAAATAGAGAGAGATGAAGAGGCAAGGCAGGGAGGTTAACCAGATATTAGTCTCCGGTTTGCTACCCTACACTGGGGTTGGGAGATAGGGGTTAGAAAGAGGACAGAGAGGAAAGTATTAAAAATGTACATACAGACGCACACACACGAAGGGCCAGTTAGAGGCGTTCACAAAGGCCGGTAGATCGCAAGAAGCGCAGTAGCGCTTGCACGGCCTTCTTCTATGACGTTAGGTCCTGTCGATGGTGTAGAATTCCTTCTTTCGATAGCGGTCGGTCGTGCAGCTGGTTGAGTTCGTGGTGAAGGGATTCCCTCTGTGGACTGCACTGCCAGCAGGCGCACAAAATATGGCCAGTGGATTCTTCATGACGGCAGTGGTCACAGGTTGCGGTGTCGGCCATCCCCATGCGGAACGCATAGGCTTTCGTAAAAGCAACGCCCAACCGCAGTCGATATAAAAGCGTGGCGTCTCAACGGCGAAGCTTTGATGGGACTCGAAGGCTTAATGTGGGATCAAGGGAGCATAGTCGGGAATTCCTGAAATGTGGCTCATTCCATTGCGATGCGGTGCACTGGCGAACAAGCAGGCAGAGCTTCCGGGCTGCGTCAGTTCTAGAAAGTGGTATTGGTACGTGGTGGCCCTCAGTATGGGCTGAACAGGCAGCTTGATCGCCCCGTTCATTGCCGATAATCCCGCAAGCCATTGGAAAGTTATTTGATGGCCAGCACGAGGTCGCGGGATCCAATCCCCGCCGCGGCGGCCGCATTTCAATGGAGGCGAAATGCAAAAAACGCCCGTGTTTCGTGCATTGGGGGCACTTCAAAGATTCCGTGGTGGTCAAAATTAATCCAGAGACCCCCAATATGGCGTGCCTCGTAACCAAATCGTGGTTTTGGCACGTAAAACCCCAGGATTCAATTCGATACGGAGATTAAATCGCCTTTCATATTTTCATTTCAATCATTAAAAAAAATTTTCTTCACCTTCCATCTTTGCTTCCAGTCATTCAAAAGTGCTTCTAAACATACATGTATCAAAAACGCAATTTTTATGCTGTATGAATTTGTCATGCCTGAAACCCGCTCAGAATGTGCGCGTCTTCTTAATGCAACCTAACGTATGTCGTTGCGTAACAAATACATAAAAAAGAGCTCATATTCCTCGTATAAAGCTGACCTCAACGTTAAGCCACATTGCATACCTCGGCGCAAATAAATAAATAAATAAATAAATAAATAAATAGGAATATTGAAAAAGCGGCTAGTAATATGACTATACATTGACGTCGGCGGGGAATGTGTCCAATCACTGTCAATTTTTCTTTTTTCTGTTTAGCTTAAGCCCAGGTTGTAAAGGTTTCCTTAAGGTGATTCAATGGCCCTTTATAATGTCGACCGCTATACTTTCATACATGCTATTGAACCACGCGCATAAAATGAAACGATCGTGATCACGTCGCCTGCGTCTTCGCACGAATTACTTTTCACGTCTGCACAGTGTGATTGATTTATGGAGGCCGTTTTTCTATTTTTTTTTCTCCGCGTGGATACATATACCCTGGCGCGCCATATACCTGCGTTAAAAATAACCTCTTCTGATATGGCTTTCTTAAACTTCAAGGATATTTGTCGAATGTGATGCTCTATGAGGAATATACAGCGTGTCCCAGCTAACGTTGGCCAAGCTGTTCGTAAAAAAAATTAAAAGAAAAAAAAATAAAAAAAGACACGGTGCGAGATGTGATCGGAACACCTGCGATGTTCGGTTGTCAAAGCTTTGGCGACTGAACAATGTAGGTCTTAAAATCGTATCTTGCACCGTGTTCTTTAAATCTTTTTTTTTTTATTTGAGTAGCTTAGTTATCGTATGCTGGGACGCCCTATCGCTTTGTATAGGCGGATACGATATTCACAGATAAGTAGAGCACGATGGTGGGTGCATCAAAGACAAGGCAAGCAAAGTGGGCACCGTCAATCGTTTTCTACAAGAGGACGCATAACTGTTTTTTTTTATCGACACTTTCGGCAAGCTCGGGGCTCATAGCGCCATTGACTGCATAAGCTCGCAGATCAGCCGTGTGCGCGTGTCCGTGCGTCCGTGTGTGTGGGTGTGTGTGTGTAATATAGACAACGGCTCTCATCTAGCTAGTCAATTACAGCAATGTCTTCTGCATGGACGCAGTGTAGGGAAAACGTAAAAAATGATCAAACCACGGCCAGCAGGCATCTGATGCTCACGTATTTCTTTGTTGCTGTTGTCTCTCGTTGCGCGGGATGTAATGCAGCGTGCCGCTTATCGACGTCACACGGCACACTCGGACACACCGTTAACGAAAGTATTACTTCTGTCACCACGCGCGTCCTGTCGCCAATGGCTGCGTCCGTCCTCGTTGTACGCGGCGGGAGGCGAACAGGGGAAAACACGAAATACACCAGCTCATCTGTCGTGCTTGCCTGGAACGGGCCCCTGTTGCCAGCCGCGGTTCTGCGCACGTTGCGCAACATGCCGGCGCGATCGACGAACGGGGCCACCCGCGTGCTCCGGCGAATGCGGAATGTTGTAGCGGCACGCGGCGATCAAGCGCCAGCCTTGTTTGTAAACAGCCGCGCCCAAAGCAAGCACCGTGGGAGCCGGTGTGCCAGCGAGACGGTGGCAGCTTGGGGCGACGCTTCTCCCTTGGCCCAGTTTCTTTCTGGCCTCGACAAGATGGCGGTCACGCATGCGGCGTGGTCTTCATTCTAGATGCCAACTCCGAAGCACGCACCATTTTGCGAGAGGCCGTTTTTTGAATTCTACTCGTTGCCTGCACCTGTAACCCGGTGAACGAACTGCCGGCTATTATAAGCTCTCGCCTTCAGTACGTATGAGTACGTGTCGTGTATACGCGATGAAGCAAAGAAATAAAGATAATATACTAGCTTATACGACGTTGCTTCTGTCGGTGATTATGGAGTTCTTATTTCCTTGTTTCTTAACTTTGTTGGAGCGCCTAGTAGTAAGCCTACTAATTGCCAGATAATTGAAGTGATATTCGACAGGTGCTATGTATCTATCTGCCGGTTCATCTCCCTGCCGTTCGCATCTCATTGATCTCTCTCTCTCTCTCTCTCTGTGCGCTTGCACTCCGGCATTCAGAATGCCTACGTGCCGACAGACACGATTGCATGAAATGCGATAAGGTTGGGTGGTAAGAGCCCGCAATATTGCGAATTCTCCAGAAGGCAGGGCGCTTCAGTGTTTGCCTAAAGCGAGAACGACGAGGAAAGCGAATAGAGGAAAACGGCACAGAAAAAAAAAAAGTTAGGTTGAAGCGCGACGGAAAAGATTTATTGCGAGTTCGCATGGGGGGAAGGGGCTCGAGGCAGAGCTCTATTAGCATGTCGGCAAATTCATGGCGGTGGCTTTCTCGGTTCGGGCTGTGTATCTCGCTCGTGCCGCGACCCTCTTGCGCTTAGCGACGTTTAAACTGTGGTAGACCCGAAGGAGCCCAGAGGTCGGGGGAGGTGGAAAGGTCATTGGCTCCTCGTCGGCTGCCTGCGTTCATTCGTCACGTTCTCACCTTTCTACCTCTTCTCCATATAGCTTCGCATATAGCTGCCGCCAAGATGCGAGCAGCAGAGCAGCATTTGTCACCTCAATAGCCAATTCCTCTCTTACTGATTACAAGGGAGAGAAGGAAGGATTTCGCCATCCTGGTGGCCGCTTGCACGAAGCATCCGTTGGCAAATTTGCCGACGCGTAAGGAGCTTCGTGCAACTGTCAGTAAAATGTCCGCAGCCTAGTAGGTGGCCGAAGGATGAAGGACACTCGTGCGAAACTTTTTTTTTCTCTTTTAATTTTGTCGATCGATAACTTATTCTGCGGCACCGTCCTGTCACTTAGGCGAAAGTGTTTTTACGCATACATAAATTAACAACACGGGTAAAATGCCTGATGCAACCGATCCCAAGTGTGTATACCAAAAAGCACGGCTGACGGAGGAGGATGCCACAGGACATTACTGACCGGACTGATCAGAAAGTATCTTTCTCTTGCAACGGTGCCTACGGTATAGTTGCAGGAACAATGCTGCAGATTTTGCAGCCAACACGCACTAGGTTAAAGTAAACGAATCAGGCTATACTAAAGAAATCAACCGTACTCTAACTAGCAGCCACTTCGAGGCGCAGATAGTATACTTTTCTTCTGCCTAATCAGATATGATCAATTCTTCTCTGTCAGTATTCATTCAACGGCTCAGTTATGAGTTCACTCAGAAATTATGAATTTTCCTTCAAATAACAATATGTCATCCCATGCGGCTAGCCCTGTTTGCACGTATTGTTTCTGTATCGGAGAGACAAAAAGCGAATTTTCGTCGACGAATATTTCAACAACGGAAGGCGTTTCTAAAAGCTGGTGAATTGCTATTGCCTCCTGCAATTCTACCATTGCAATGCTGTCGTTGAAACTACTAATGAAAAGGGAAATTAATGAATCTATGTTAATTAGCAAATGGGCTGTGACGGCTACTGGATCATCTAGTGTCTGCCGTGCTGAAAGAACGAATAGCGAAGGGTGCGCATCGGTTGCATGCATTTTTTAGAAGACATGTTTGCACTAAACTAACGTTTTTACTGACGTTTCGTCGGTCTTCCGGCCGACGAAACGAGGAAAAAAGAGGAAGAAAGTACGAAAAAATTATGCGCCGAAGATGAAATAATCTATTCTCAAGAAACTTGCGCTATCTCCCGTGCTTTTCGGAACAAGATAATTAGTAATAACTCTATAACGATTTCTTTTTTAACTTTACCACTGTAACAATTTTAGGTTCTTAGAGCAAATTTCAAAACTTCTGTTTCACTTGTTCGCGGTGCGCTAAAATTCGTGCACATTTTTTAAAAATCTCTCATTGAATATCAGTCCGCGAAATTTCGAAAACTGACGCGGCCTCCCGCCGCGACCAAGCATCATGAAACTCTAAGTAAGCGCTGCCACCCGCGCAACCACGTCTTCCCCAATTTCGAAAGCTCCGGCGAAACTCTCCTCAGCGACATCCTCAATTTCGCTGCCCTGCACGCACAGAGGTCGCTTCGCTGACTTACCCTCAATTAACGTATTTGCACGTAAATAACGCGACAACGAAGATAACGCGAAGGAGGACTTTCGGTCTCTCTGAAAAACGGAGGAAAATGTCTATATTACGATTATAATGCGAAGTGACGCCAAAACGAAACAGGAAACGACGCATAAAAGCGGATGCCCGCGGCGCTTTATTCATCATCACTGTGAACTGCTGCCGCAAAAAAATAAGGTGAAAGGACGAGTGCATGCACAATTTAGTTATCTTCACTGCTGAAATCTTTGCCACTGTCTGGGAGAACGGCGTCCTCCTCCACGCCACCAAGGTTATTGGACAGGCAGCACTTCAGGACAAGGAGGAGGAAAGAAAGAGAGAAGGCAGAGATGTCAATGACAAACGCGTCTGGTTGGCTCCCCTACACTGGAGGACGGGAAAGGGGGTATAGACAATAAACGCACTGTGTGGTGATGCAACGTGTGACTTCGAGAACCGCTCGCTTATCGCGCCTGCCAAACAGCGCCGATCGTCTTGCTCAAGGTTGCGATTAATACGCCGCAGCCACATTGATGAGGCACGAGAAACCTTAAAAATCAGGCGAAGAAAAACGGCGCAAAATACGCAGCGGCAACTCCCAGCTCGCGCGCTCTTGCGCGAGGTGAATTGGCAGCGATATAGAAAGAAGAACAAGAAAAAAGAACGCGTTATAATTGTGTTACGAATCCGAATATAACGCGATGCGCGTTCTGAGGCCGGAAATTTCGGGAAAGAACTTGCGTTATATTCGTGCAAGTAAATACGGTATCTCCAATAAGAGGAGCGCTTCTCTCTTACCGCAAATGACGAGTGATGGACCACTTAGTGCTTCTCTCCGAATTTTACCGCTAGTCACGAGTGACAGACGATGACACACGAACTATGCCATTCAATTAACGGTGGGCTCTCGCCTTTCCTGCCATCTGGCATTTTGGCCTTTCGGCAGCTATAAGCCTCTTGATTGACAGCAGGATTCCCGATCGAGGAGAATGAGAGACGGAGAAAAGTAAATGCAGTAAAGAACGCCATGTCATGGACCACCGTGCGTTTCATGACGGATGCATGGCATGCTGTTTGCGAGGATTGTTGTTTTGTGTGTATTATTCGTAAAAAAATCACGACGATGCAGACATTTCATTTCAGGTACGACTTTCGTTGTTCCTTTGTTCCGTCGATGAGCTATTCTCTCTTTTTTTTATTTCTTGCATAAGATCGCACAGCACCGTACGCGTATATCATTGTATAAGATGGCGTGATCACGATGTCGCTGATCTATACGATGAGGCATGCGGCGGTGGGCCAGACGGCTCTTCACAAGCCTTATTATTGTTCTTTATTGAAATGAAAGTAAAAGAAAGATATGTAGTCACCTTATAATGGTGAGTCCTTTTATCGTAGCAGAAAAGCCTTATAAATTCTTGCACTCTTCACCCCTCCCCCACACATTCCCCCGCCTTCGTTTCCCCTCACTCTTTGGAGTTCTAAGGCGAGAAGTTTCATTTGCGCCTTCATCGTGACGTTCCTAGCTGCCACCTCACAGAGACTTGCCAGCTTCGCTAATATTAATATCGCGCCCACCGCGCAATTAGGGGGACGCGGCTCGTCGACGTATACGTAGCGGCTCGTTAGAAGGAGGTACCTTTCGGGCCAAAACGAGCGAGAAAGGAGTCGCGCATAAACAACAGCAAAAACAATAATAAAATAAGAATGCGCAACAAACTGGTCGAGAAGTCAGTGTCACAGAGAGGAAGGAGGGTGCGAGCCTGTCTCTAATGTTCTGTTGCGCACACACTTCCGTTGCGCGCGTGCCGTATTATACCAGGGAGCGCCCGAGCCCCCCACGGACTGATGGGAAAGGGCCGCTACGCGGTGATGGGCGTGCGTTTGTATGTGTGTGCGCACCACGGTTAGCTAACGAGCCAGAACGTCTGGGCGCCGCGTAATCCTGGAGCATTTGCATAAGGCTCCGGCATGCGGCGCCTAGCGGGGTCTTCGGTACTTCACACTTTGTCACACCAGTCGGCAGGACGCCGCGCTGCGGATTCGAAGCGGTTACGGAACGCGTAGTCCGCGCATCGCAGAGCGAGCGCCGCGGTGATATGTGCCGGCGGTCTTTGAAACTCTGTTGTAACCGCTGACCGTCCTGTTACGCGGACGCTAGTTCGTGTGCGACTTGTCGATAACCCTCTATACGAACGCCCTTATCGTAGTTTACTTTAGTTGCCTTTTATTTTCTGCATGCGAAGTGGTCACCCAGGCAAAAGGAGCAACCGCGACTCTTCCTCAACCGTGCGCGGCGTTATTTGATCTTGCAGGAAGGAAGGAAGGAAGGAAGGAAGGAAGCAAGCAAGCAAGCAAGGAAGGAAGGAAGGAAGGAAGGAAGGAAGGAAGGAAAAAGTGGACATGGAAAGGCAGGGAGGTTAACCAGTTTAGCTTAACCGGTTTGCTACCCTACACATGGGAGCGGGATGGGGGGGGATGAAAGATGGGGGATGGTCTTGCAGGAAAGCGCGCACAGCGCCAACACGCCGCATTTAGCTTCGTAGAAAACTAATTGTAGAAACCGCTGCAATCCGCAATAAATTCTTGCGCTGCAATCGCACAACCGCTATGGAAGACCTGTGCAGCGCACGAAATTTTCTAGTCTCGGCTATGAGCTTCGATCATCGCGAACTTATACGCATTAGGCTTCTGTCGTTATTACACCAAGGTAAATATCGATGTCGTTGCGAGGCAGCAATCTGCACAGCCTCTTTGCTAACGCTGGAACACGTCCAAGTGTGACTCAATCTCTGAAGCCACTCATTTGCCGCTTGTTATACGTATTTTCCTTAACTGGAACATATTTCTTTCGAAATCGACTGTGGGAGTTCGTTCAACGCCGCCTTTACTTAACTCGATTTCTTTAACAGGCAGTCATTTCTCGCACGACAAAGCATGACGTCACAGTTAGCTAATAAACAATTTTGCAGTAATTGCACCGCAACTAATCGCTTAAAGGCACTTGTTCAGTATTTGGAGTTTAAGCCGCGTAGTGCTCAATAGATGCGATACACTTAAATAGAAATATTGAGGCTGGCACCACTTTCAGAACATTCGTTTTGAGTTGCATTTACCAGTGCATACTCATTCTTGAATGCAATGACCGATAACGCCGAATGCAACGCGTGTAATGGCGAAGAAACTATGGAACATTTTCTGTGCTACTGCCCCTCCTTTGAAAATGTAAGCCTTGACCTCCGCACAGCTCTGAACCACCTAGACGGAATACCTCTCGCGTTGGATAAGATCGTGGAACCATGGTCTCGCATATCACAGCTGCCGAAGGCCGCTGCTGTGATTCCCGCCTGAAGGCTACTGGACTGAGCGATCCGTCTGTGATGCACGGCAGAGAATATTTACTACCTTCAACACTGATATCCTTCTCTTAACCTTTCCCCCCATTTTCCCCAGTGCAGGGTGGCCAAGCAGGCTCAGTCCTGGTTAACCTTCCTGCATTTCATTTATCCTTACCCTTCTCTCTTCGTCCCCGGTATGCGCCGCAGTACAGATTCGCCTTCCACGATAGTGGAGAAGGAAGGCCTTGGGGGAAAATAGCACGTGGAACGTAAGTATAATTTTATTTAAAAAATTGGCTACAGATATTTCGAAAGATACGGCATTGTCTTAGAAATTGTGCTGCGAATTCCGTGCTTTCAACGTGTACATAAATATACTTATTTTACAGTTAGTTTTTACAAGTTTTCTAAAGGCAATCGGTACAATGTGATTTGTCGTGACAGCAACGTCCGCGTCTTCAAGTCGTTCAACTTAGGAAGGCGATTTTTCGCGAAAATGTGATCGGAAAATGAACAAAAAGGACAGGCGTTATATAAGCAGATGAGCTGTGTCTGACATCGCGTAATTTTAGCCGCCAACGTGGATGAGCGGTACGTCGAAGTAGCTATTTTCGTACGTCGAAGCGGACCGATATTTTCTGCCGCTGTCCTTGAATTGATGATGCGATTATTCCATTTGGTAAGTGCGATATGCCATCTTCTGGGGGGGGGCTTCTAGTAGCATGGGTCAAAGAAACGACAAAACTTCAACGCGAGAATCGGTTGTCCATAGAGTATAGCGTACGCGATGTAGTCGACTATGTAGCTAACGAAAGCGCATATTTTTGCAATAAGTGTGCCGAGCAAAGATCATGCATATGCCAAGAGGGAAGTTCAGTCCTGGCAAACGACATCAACCAATCTTCAGATATTTTGAACATCCTGATTGTTACCGAGTCTTTGGTGGAGCGTCTAATCGAAAAACAATCGGACAACGGAAGCACGACGTTCGGGGGCAAACGAGAAATGATAGCAGTGCGCGCCTGTTGTATTGGAGGAAAAACAAACGTGTGTAAGGGCCCGCGGAGACGGGAAGCGTACCGCATTGCCCTTGTCCTCGTCCTGCGATGCTGCAGAAGATTACTAGGCAGTGTTGCCATAGAGGTGTCGCCAATGGGCCGCACGTGACCTTAACGTATGTAAAGCCTGATATTGCGTGCGCTCTTGTCGAAGGCTTCCGCAGAGCACCGTTTTGCGGCTCATCTCGTCAGATGAGTTGTAAAACCTTGTGGGTACTGCATGCGATTAAGTCTCGCGTGTAGTTTCTTTTTTTTTTTCGACTCCGCTGTAATAGCCACTGCGCAATGCCTACACCGCTCCGCGCTCGCTGCCTCGAGACTCACGACACAGGCGCTGCAGGGGCTCGAAGGCACAGTGGCACTTTGTTGCCACGATGACCTTTAGCTTCCGCATGCTTGTAACGTTGGTGCGATCTTGACACATTTGTCTTCTGTTAAGAACAAAAATTTGGCTTCTTGGCGTAGCAACCGATACAATCATGGATTGCGACAAGGTCTTCCCCTTTTAGGCTAAACACTCTTTATTTTCTTTATCTTTAGCCTTGCGCCCATTTCTGCGGTGCTGCTTACGCAGAAATAAGTATTGCTCTGAACATACTGAACGGATTTAAGAGGTAAGCTTCAAACATTTATACCAGGGCGGCCGTAAACCATGCCCCCGTATACAGCTCCTTACAAACTACAGTGTCAGTTGAGACAGCAACTCTTGCTAATTGCTGCCGGGACGTGTTATGTCTGTTTATTATTATTATTATTATTATTATTATTATTATTATTATTATTATTATTATTATTATTATTATTATTATTATTATTATTACCGTTATTTCCACATTCGAGACTGTCATGTAAATCGGGCCTAACCATAGATCACCTTAGCACTACGTTATCACGCTAGCTTTATCACTATGGTATAATATAGTAACAATATACGTTAACCGGTACCACATGACTCCCTCTGCTATAAGGACAACTCTTTCGCTTTAGTGATTTCTTATGCGCTTTGCTTTGAACTAATCTATTTGAACATGAGCAGCGACTACGTACTCCTGCTTTTCACAGGTCATACGCTGACTGATTTATGCGTGATTTCTATAGTTCTTCCATTTCTATGTATCTGTCTCTTCCTCTAGGCGTTGTGCCCCTTCCGGTGGCAGTTGCCAGCCTGCTCCTCGCTTTCAATTTCTTGTCAAATGTAGACATGTTTTTAAAACAAATAATAATAATGAACTTTACATCAAGTTCTTTTATATTTGTAGAATGTGTGGAGTATTTCTTTCACTTTAAACTGTTGCGAAATTTTGTTATTATTTCTCTTTATTTCTCTACTGACGCTGTTGTTTCGTGCAGTATATTTTTTGTGTGCCTGTGCGTGCGTGCGTGCGTGCGTGCGTGCGTGCGTGCGTGCGTGCGTGCGTGTGTGTGTGCGTGTGTGTGTGTGTGTGTGTGTGTGTGTGTGCGTGTGCGTGTGCGTGTGCGTGTGCATGTGCGTGTGCATGTGCGTGTGCGTGTGTGCGTTTGCGTTTGCGTTTGCGTTTGCGCGTTCAGCTTTGACTTTGGGATAGAGGGCTCTTCAGTAGCCATACTTCACGTGTGGCAGGTGATAAACCACAACAAACATGATTTTTTTTCAAAAACGTTATTCCAATGCACGTCATCCAGCATTTTCATTTCTGCCCGTTTAGCTGGAAGCCGTTTCTTTTACGAATTTATCTGCCTGACTCGCATGGTGCCGTTATGTTAAATTCATGGCACGAAATGCACGTATTTTTCATTATTATTCGTTTCGGCCCGCATTCACAAACAAGCTCTTACGTTTCATTTTTTCGTAAGAGAAAATCCCAGCCAATCGCGATTGAGGTATTATTAGCGAAGGCAACCAGCCAATGGCAGAGAACACTTACGAAAGAAAGATTTTATGAATTGGGCTCCTGGGGCGCTATAACATAAAGCTATTCCAAAATTTTCTATTCCAGTTCTGAAATCAGCACTCCACGATGGGTTAAAAAGCTTTCGGGCCACCCCTCCACTTCGCGTGACTGTCACGCGGCGTCACGAAAACCGTGAGAACGCCCCATCTGATATGATGTGTTCACACTGATTATGCATAATTATACCAAACGAAAGAAAGATAATTATTTCTGATTCGACAGCTTTTCGCCATTTTACCTCGGCTATTGGACAAATGTTATCGGGCTGCGCCCGCTTCGCTTTTCTGTCCCACGACGTCACAAAACCGCGAAAACTCACCTCGTGAAAGTGACGTACGCGCGTTAAAGGCGCATTAATATGCCGAACAAAACTGAATTGCTTTTCTGAATAGCCGGAGAGTGCCCAGTTCCGAAAGGAATAGAAGATGGCTGCCCGCCGATCGCTCCGGCACTGGCTACTCGCAGCTGCATGGATTTATTTGCATATAATAGAAATTTTTCGTGGCAGTATAACGTTATCAAGCTCTTTCGACACGTATACAGCATGCTCTGCCAACTCTTCCTCGCTGAGGATCCGTTTTAGCGGCATCCTCAACATTCCGGTGCATGCCGCCGCGATTTTCGACCAGCCACCGCAAGCTAAGTAATGGAAAGCGGAGCAATCGCAGTCTCCGGTACACCAACCTCCTCATTCGGTTATCTAATTTCGCTGTGCTGGCTGGGCGCCATGGAAACTGGCTCGAGTTGAGCGTGCTCTTCGCCGCTTGTCAAACAATTAGATAAGAAAAACTGCTCCATGTAGGCAATGCTATTCGCATCGAAAGCAAAAAAAGAAGTGGCCTCCTATAAACGAAGAGCGCGTTTGATTGGGCTTTTCAAACACAACGCTGCGGGTTACCGTCCGATGCTTGCGTCGGTGGTTACGTAAATTTGACGTAAGGAGATTGGAATAAAAAGAGATTGGATTAGTATTACGTTATAGGGTCCCTGGTGTTTACAACGCGTATCGCGCTCTGTCTGTATATACTTACTAGTACAACTGCTCCATTGGTGCACCAGTTGGTGCACCAACTGCACCGCCGCACCATTGCTTCTTTTTTCGGTGCTGTATGTCGTCGTTAGTCTCCGCGACGAGGCTCCTTCGATAAGCTGCTGCCAGTTCTCCGCGTTAAGGACCACACGTCAATGTTTTTTAGCCGTGTATGTGATCGCGCGAGGTGTAGTTTCACTCTCGATTTTTTTTTTCGTCTATGCCGGGAGAACCGCTGCATTGTCACATGCGTTACAGACGCAGATTCCACAGGTACGGGCGAGTTGTTAAGGGTTTCTTCTCGACGTTGCGTCATGGCGAAGTGAAACTGCGTAGCTCCCATTTATTTATTTATTTGTTATACTTCCGGGACATTGCATGAGGGGTGGGCGTAACGTGGCAAAAATGTTGACTAGGTGAGTAGACTTGAATGATGCGCTTCGATTGAACACTTGAAACGTGGCAGGTCACTGATGATGGCGATGTGTTCCAGCAGGTGATTCCAATCAATGGCAGTTCGGACAAAAAATTAATTTTGTTATGTGACTGCGAGTGCGCGTGGGGACAACACAGCGTTGGGGTGAGTATTGCGGGAATAGAGATAAGGTGGTCCGATAATCTTGTTACCCGGTGGCAGTGAATGGTAAAATCTGTGAAAAAGAGCGAGTCTGGCTATATTACGCTGGGATACGAGGAGGGGCAGACCGAGCTGTGTTTTTAATGCTGTGATACTGCTGGTGTTGGAATAGCCAGATAATAATGAATCTAGCGGCGCGGTTTTGAGCGGAGTCGAGGGTGTTGATTAGGTTAATATGATGAGGGTCAAGAATAGCGCTAGCGTTTAGTAAAGGGGAAATTAATCGATTTATTAATTTATTAATCACTTTCCTCCACCTTGCGGGTTTCCGCAGAACTATTACGTCAGTCATAGCGCTAGCGTATTCAAGTTTGGGGCGTACGAGGGTCTTGTAAGCAAATAACTTAACAGAGAGTGGTGCAAACACCAGATTGCGACGAAGATAGCCCAATAACCGGTTAGCCGAACTGGTGATGCCGTTTACATGACGTGTCCAAGTTAAATCACTAGAAATATGGATACCTAAGTATTTGTAGGAGTCGTTAGGTGCGACGAGGATTTCGGTAATATAGTAAGACTGAACCGCGTAGTTACGGCGGCGGTGAAATGATAGCAGGGAAGTTTTACTTACATTAAGCGGCATGAGCCATGTGTCACACCAAGTTAATACTTTGTTAAGATCCTCTTGCAAGCTGGATATATCATCGGGATTGGTTATTGGGTGATATATGACACATCATCATCATCATCATCATCAGCCTAGTTACGCCCACTGCAGGGCAAAGGCCTCTCCCATACTTCTCCAACTACCCCGGTCATGTACTAATTGTGGCCATGTTGTCCCTGCAAACGTCTTAATGTCATCTGCCCACCTAACTTTCTGCCGCCCCCTACTACGCTTCCCTTCTCTTGGAATCCAGTCCGTAGCTCTTAGTGACCATCGGTTATCTTCTCTCCTCATTACATGTCCGGCCCATGCCCATTTCTTTTTCTTGATTTCAACTAAGATGTCGTTTACCCGCGTTTGTTGCCTCACCCAATCTGCTCTTTTCTTATCCCTTAACGTTACACCCATCATTCTTCTTTCCATAGCTCGTTGCGTCGTTCTCAATTTCAGCAGAACCCTTTTCGTAAGCCTCCAGGTTTCTGCCCCATATGTGAGTACTGGTAACACACAGTTGTTGTACACTTTCCTTTTGAGGGATAGTGGCAACCTACTGTTCATGATTTGAGAATGCCTGCCAAACGCACCCCAACCCAATCTTATTCTTCTGGTTATTTCAGTCTCATGATCCGGATCCGTGGTCACTACCTGCCCTAAGTAGATGTATTCCCTTACCACTTCCAGTGTTTCGCTACCTATCGTAAACTGCTGTTCTCTTCCGAGACTGTTAAACAGTACTTTAGTTTTCTGCAGATTAATTTTCAGACCCACCCTTCTGCTTTGCCTCTCCAGGTCAGTGAGCATGCATTGCAATTGGTCTCCTGAGTTACTAAGCAAGGCAATATCATCAGCGAATCGCAAGTTGCTAAGGTATTCTCCATCAACTTTTATCCCCAATTCTTCCCACTCCAGGCCTCTGAATACCTCCTGTAAACATGCTGTGAATAGCATTGGAGATATCGTATCTCCCTGTCTGACGCCTTTCTTTATAGGGATTTTGTTGCTTTCTTTGTGGAGGACTACGGTGGCTGTGGAGCCTCTATAGATATCTTCCAGTATTTTTACATATGGCTCATCTACACCCTGATTCCGTAATGCCTCCATGACTGCTGAGGTTTCGACTGAATCAAACGCTTTCTCGTAATCAATGAAAGCTATATATAAGGGTTGGTTATATTCTGCGCATTTCTCTATCACTTGATTGATAGTGTGAATATGGTCTATTGTTGAGTAGCCTTTACGGAATCCTGCCTGGTCTTTTGGTTGACAGAAGTCTAAGGTGTTCCTGATTCTATTTGCGATTACCTTAGTAAATACTTTGTAGGCAACGGACAGTAAGCTGATCGGTCTATAATTTTTCAAGTCTTTGGCGTCCCCTTTCTTATGGATTAGGATTATGTTAGCGTTCTTCCAAGATTCCGGTACGCTCGAGGTTATGAGGCATTGCGTATACAGGGTGGCCAGTTTCTCTAGAACAATCTGACCACCATCCTTCAACAAATCTGCTGTTACCTGATCCTCCCCAGCTGCCTTCCCCCTTTGCATAGCTCCTAAGGCTTTCTTTACTTCTTCTGGCGTTACCTGTGGGATTTCGAATTCCTCTAGGCTATTCTCTCTTCCACTATCGTCGTGGGTGCCACTGGTACTGTATAAATCTCTATAGAACTCCTCAGCCACTTGAACTATCTCGTCCATATTAGTAACGATATTGCCGGCTTTGTCTCTTAACACACACATCTGATTCTTGCCTATTCCTAGTTTCTTCTTCACTGTTTTTAGGCTTCCTCCGTTCCTGAGAGCCTGTTCAATTCTATCCATATTATAGTTCCTGATGTCCGTTGTCTTACGCTTGTTGATTAACTTAGAAAGTTCTGCCAGTTCTATTCTAGCTGTAGGATTAGAGGCTTTCATACATTGGCGTTTCTTGATCAGATCTTTCGTCTCCCGCGATAGCTTACTGGTTTCCTGTCTAACGGCGTTACCACCGACTTCTATTGCGCACTCCTTAATGATGCCCATGAGATTGTCGTTCATTGCTTCAACACTAAGGTCCTCTTCCTGAGTTAAAGCCGAATACCTGTTCTGTAGTTTGATCCGGAATTCCTCTAGTTTCCCTCTTACCGCTAACTCATTGATTGGCTTCTTGTGTACCAGTTTCTTTCGTTCCCTCCTCAAGTCTAGGCTAATTCGAGTTCTTACCATCCTGTGGTCACTGCAGCGTACCTTGCCGAGCACGTCTACATCTTGAATGATGCCAGGGTTCGCGCAGAGTATGAAGTCGATTTCATTTCTAGTCTCACCATTCGGGCTCCTCCACGTCCACTTTCGGCTAACCCGCTTGCGGAAAAAGGTATTCATTATACGCATATTATTCTGTTTCACAACAAGACATGCCACCCTCTCGTTAATGCTATAGAATTCCTGTATGTTACCAGCTATTTCCTTATTAATCAGGAATCCGACTCCTAGTTCTCGTCTCTCCGCTAAGCCCCGGTAACACAGTACATGCCCGCTTTTTAGCACTGTATATGCTTCTTTTGTCCTCCTAACCTCACTGAGCCCTATTATATCCCATTTACTACCCTCTAATTCCTCCAATAACACTGCTAGACTCGCCTCACTAGATAGCGTTCTAACGTTAAACGTTGCCAGGTTCAGATTCCAATGGCGGCCTGTCCGGAGCCAGGTATTCTTAGCACCCTCTGCAGCGTCACAGATCTGACCGCCGCCGTGGTCAGTTGCTTCGCGGCTGCTGGGGACTGAGGGCCGGGGTTCGATTGTTGTATTCATATAGGAGGTTGTGGCCAAGTACTGCACCAGGGTGGCCAATCCTGCTCTGGTGAGAGAGTGCGTTACCGGTTCTGGTCACCGGGATCAGGCCGCACTCCAGGCCTGTTTGTGCAATTTTCTCAACACACGTTTTTTTTTTTTTTTTTGTATTTTCCGGTGGAGAATAGCGCGGCACCGGGATTTGAATCACGGTCCTCTTGCACAGGAGACGGATACTCTACCGTCCCCGTAGGAGTTAAATTAAAAATTAATTTTGGGGTTTTACGTGACAAAACCACTTTCTGATTATGCACGCCGTAGTGGAGGACTCCGAAAATTTCGACCACCTGGGGTTCTTTAACGTGCGCCTAATTCTAAGTACACGGGTGTTTTCGCATTTCGCCCCCATCGAAATGCGGCCGCCGTGGTCGGGGTCCGATCCCGCGACCTCGTGCTCAGCAGTCTAACACCATAACCACTGAGCAACCCCGGCGGGTGCCGCAGGAGTTGTACGCCTCATTTAACCTACAGTGGTGCCCTACTTGGTCAGTCAAGGTGGACCAATCTGAGCTCGGTTATACCGCATGGATGGCACTCGGCTAGAGAACCTGGTATTTATGACCTGCACATGTGAGTGTGAGGCCATACATATTTGAAGATATATATCTTCTTTTTTTTTTTTCTAGGAGGGTTGACACAATAGTCGGCAATAGTCGGCATATGACACAATAGTCGGCAAAGACGCGGATTTCAGAAGAGATGTTACAAGGAAGGTCGTTAGTATAGATTAGGAAAAGAAGTGGGCCAAGGATGGTTCCTTGGGGCACGCCTGAAAGGACGGAAGGCACCGGCGATGAATGTGAGTTCGCGTAAACAAATTGTTGGCGATTAGTTAGGAATGCCCTTATCCATGCTAACACTGATGGATGTAGGTTAAGATTTGAAAATTTTAGTATTAAACGCTCATGACGGACCTTATCGAAAGCTTTTCATAATCCGAAAACAAGGTGTTCTGTATCTATATCTGTATGCTTATGTATCTGTATCTGTTGTGTATGTATCTGTATGTATCTGTATCTGTACGTATCTCTATCTGTACGTATCTCTATCTGCATGTTATGCATCTGTACCTTCAGAATGGTGAGACGTCGCTAATGCCTCCAGAATAAGTCGCAGCTTGCGACGTGTTTCGTGGTAGGCCCGCCTTGGGACGGACACAACTCGCGATGCAGCCTATATTTAGGGCAGATAATATACGAGCTAATATACATGTCACATCCCTGGCACGCTTAGAGTCTCTGTCAAACTTACTGGCTGTCTTTATTTGCCGCGTCTTTGACCGACCTATAGCTGCGAGATTTGTTCGCACGCGTTAGCGACTTGACAGGTTCCTTCGGTGCTTGGTATATCGGTCTGCCTTGCTATAGCACAAGTTGGGAGCGCTGACTGGCTGTAGTATTCGCAGTGCCTGTGCACTTTGCTACGCGACTAAGTACGTAATTTTCAGCCCTCTCGTCTCGTGCACCTTAGTGCGTTACACGCATAAGGCTTTGGAATGTTTGGACCATTTTACGCAGCGGCTACGGGGGGTGATTGTGTGAGCAGACACAATCATCTTGCTGTAGAGTATCACATCTTTTGCGATACGATCTCCATTTTTGACTTGTTCGTGCATAGCCTTTAACTCTTGTGAAATGCATTGCTACCAGCGGCATTCTGCTTTGGCGCGTGCATAGCAAAACGCTGCCTGTCCACTTGCAGTAAAGCCGGGCCGATGAGGCCAGCACGCATAAATCGAACTCAATTTAGCCGCATGCAGAATGTAGTCCAACGATTTGAGGTGCAACCTATGAGCAGGGGACCTTGTAGCTTTTACTACGGTGTCGTCCCAAGGAGAAACAGCCCGTAAGCCACCGATCTGACCTCCCCAATTTCTCTTTTACTTCTCCTCTTGCTTTGTGTGCGTGCCATTCCCCGCTGTCTGGCGCCTTATTTGGTCTTTTGTCTTCGTCTCGCTTGCTGCCTCTCCTTGCTGCTTCGCCCGTCCCAGCTTCGGGCGTGCCTGTCCTCCCGGACAGCAGCCATTATCTCTGCCCAGCCGCAGTTCTGTAAGAGCTGGGCGACAGGCGGCCGAAGGGAAAGCAGCGACAGCGCCCCAGGTACTGAATTATTGAGAAGCGCGAGCGGAGGCGGATGGAATTCGTTCCGAAACCGCCGAGGCCTCGACGCCGCCGCAGACCGACGCGTCGCCTGGCGCGCTGCAACGGCTACGGGCGCCCATTAGGCCGCATGCGCTACCTCCCCCCTCCCCCCTCCATCTGGGCGGCTTCTAACCCTGTCGTCATGCCCTGGCTCGCGTGATTGCGACGTGACCGAGCGCCCGTGCTGGAGCCACGGGCACACGCTACGCGTCCGCAGTAAAGCACGCGATACACGCGCCGAAGAGATGTGCGCGCGACCTCTCTGATTTCTTCTCCGAGCCGATATTCACGGTGCACCGCATTCGCCCTGTTTGCCTAAATTGCACTGTGCACCTGCTAACTTTTGGGCGTGGTAATCGATTCCACGTATCGGTCTGCGAGGGAGTTCCGAACTTTTTGCTCGTAACAACGCTGGAAGAGAGATTCACTCACTCACTCGCAACTAACTAAATAAATAAATCGGCGGCGAACTGGGAGAGAGGAGGCAATCAGTCTTCGAGAAATATGCGTGGTTTTTTTTTTGTTGTTGTGGTTGTTTTTGGTTTATCGCGATAGCGTAAGGAGCCCGTGTCGCAGAAAATTCTGTGCCGGCGTCCCGCGTCAGGCATCGGACGTCGTGCTGGCTTACATATTTTCGGACCACACATTCCCAGGCCTCCCATGTGACGCAAGGAATTGACTCAACTGATTGAATTTTTCAAGCAAGAATGCGTGGAGAAATCGTAAACTGCGACTTATACACAACTTACAGACGTGATAGCTCTCGGAATGTAATTTGAATATACGAAAAAACGTAATTCTGTTACGCGAAAACTTAAACAAACCCCTTTTCCAGCGTTTATGGAATTTATAGACCGGAGACGGCGTTCGCCATTTGCGCAAGCCGGCGCATAAATATATGTCTACTGAGCGCCTGCTTCCTTGAAACACTTCCAGATGGCGCTCGCATCCGCCGCATCGGGGGCCATATGCAAGAGGCCGCGTCTCTACGAGAAAGCCCACCTTCGTGCATAGCGTTCGCCGCGAGCGTTTCCCGCCAAACATTGCGGTTACATACGCTGCAGTTGCCGGAAGGAAGGAAGGAAGGAAAAAGTGGAGAAGGAAAGGCAGGGAGGTTAAGCAGTTTAGCTTAACCGGTTTGCTACCCTACACATGGGAGAGGGATGGGGCGATGAAAGATGGGGAAGGGGGAGAGAGAGAGAGAGCAGTTGCCGGGAAGCGTGAGGAGCAGTCGCGGATCTTTGAATGCTACCGAGTTCCACTCTTAAAGGCGAAGCTTAAGAGGAAGCTTCAGCTCGGGTGCTCATATCTAAATACATGTAAAAGCAGAATTCGTTTTTCTCGGCAACCACTGCACCAAATGTGGCGAGGTTTGTTGCATTAAAAAGAAAGACTTAAAACCTAGTGACTGTTGTTTCGAATTTTCGATTTAGGTCATCAATTTTTTATTAAGAAGCGGCAAAAATCGAAAATTTTCAGAGAACGACACTACCAAGTTTACAACTCTGTAACTCAGCAATGAAAACTGATACCACGATTCTGTGAATTGTATCCAATAGTACATCTAAAGCGGACAAAAATGATATGTTACACATGAATCTTAAAAAATTTAGTGATATGGAAATACAGCTTCTGCAGAACCCTTGTACACAACGTAACCAGTTCACGTACGATGTAAAATGACACGTTGAAATTGTCCGCTTTGAATGATCTAATGGATGCCGCTTACAGAACCGCGATATCTGTTTTTGAAGCAGAGCTATTAATTTGTAAACTTCCTGCTTCTATATTTTTTGATCTGGGTAATTTCTGAAATTTCTTTTAACAATTCAAGGCCTAATTGAAAATTTTGCTTCCAACAGTCCCTAGAATTTAGCTTTCTCTCTAAAATGCTACGAATTTCCTCAAAATTGGTCGAGGGGTTATCTCAGAAAATTGTTTTTGCGTTTTACGTGTATTTGTATAGACCGCGTCAGAGCTGGGTCCCCTCCATTTTTTTCGCACAGGTCATGGACGCATTCGTCCACTTGCTGGCGTGTAGCTTATAGAGAATGTCCCATGTAACTTGAGCCAAACATTAAAACTATGCAAATGCCACGTAGCTGGACCTAACCAAGGTAATGTTGTTTGCCGTCGCTTGGAGATAGTAAGATTACTTTTTAAATTCCGCCTGATTAGATTATTAGTCTTAACTAATTAATCGTCTTCTCAAATATTATGATTAGATGAAAAATGTCAATGCGAAATTCTTAGAGCAACATGAAAAACTCCCGATACAGCTTTCTGTTGCTGAACACGTGCTGCATAAAGACGTGCTGCATCGAGCGTGACAGAAGACCCCAAATACACGCAAAATTGCCTCGAACGGCCAGTCACGCGGCAATTTTGCGTGTATTCGCGTGCTTCTTTTACGCTCGATTAAACATTTTCGCGCTCGGACAAACACAAACACTTTAGAAATTCGAAGATACAATGGAATATACAAATGCGAAGATATAGCTTGATAAAGGGCAAAAGAGTGTCACTGGAAACAAAGGTCACTGCATGTATACACAAAACCTCGCAACAAGAAAATTGAATATACGTATAAGTCTCCAATAAATCTGGGTATCTAAGAAAAAGTTACCATACATAATGCGTCAAACAAGGCAAATAAACCATGTTGCGCAATCACATATTCACAGATCACGGAATCCTAGGGCCCGCCCTCCCTCCCTTCACTCCCCCTGATAATCGCGCGCGACGAAAGGCGGCGCGCTTCCTCCCCGCTTTTCTCCCTTGCGCACCCAAGACTGAGCCATGTAATAGACCTATTACGTCAAACTCTTGCCTTTGCTTCAAGTTATCGACAAATTCGACTTCGCCTGCCATCTGCTAGCCGCCTGGTTAGCTCAGATGGTTGAGCGGCTGCCCCGGAAAGGAGGTAGTCCCGGGTTCGAGGCCTGGACCAGTACGAATTTTTCTAGAACTGCGAGGCTTTTCTTTGGAGGAAGCCGTATGGGTTTCCTTTGTAGCAACTGCTACGAACCTGGTGGATGTCTGATTTTCCCTTTATTAAAGACTGAGCCACCATCGTCGGCTCACCCACACCACCCCCTCCCTCCCCCCCTACGCTTTCATTCGCACATACAAAATGAGGCGCGCGGTCACGATGTTATCGCCTTGGACTATATATGGAACGTGACGGCGACGGCAACGGCTGGAATGTACCTCGAGTGTCCACATAATTGCTATCGCAATAATATAATCAGAGTATCCGGTCACTGAAGCGTCCCGTGGCCCATTAATTTCCGCAAAAGAAGTAACAAAATCGAACTTTCTCCATGCGACAATTCGCTGCGCCGCAACAATGTCTTTCTTTTTCTTTTGTGAGGCGGGTGCACCGAAATGAAAAAAGAGAAGGAAAGCATGTTTTCCGCATTCGAATGCCTAATTTGGGCACCTACCGAAGGAATATCGAAAAAAAAAAAAGAAACGTGAGACGCTTGGTCCACAGAGAACCATACGCATACTGCGAGGTATCCTACACCGACGAGACAAGGCTTTCCAGAGAGGTTGCACTCAAACGAACGCGTTGCAATCTGTCGAGTCCCCACAGTGATGGCGGCGAGCGACGATTGTTTATTTTTCTCGTCCTCTAGCCAGAAAGCGTCCAAAATTCTGCCAGGCCAAAATCCACTCGGTCAGAGAAAAACGAACGCGCACAAAACTGCGCTGCGTGGTGGTCAAGGCAACACGAGAAAAACTCATGTGCTCTGGCTGGCTCTGGCAGCCCGTGGGTAGCGAGAACAAGAAAATTGAAGAGGCTCAATGTGTCCTCGGTGAATAAAAGTCAAAGTAGAAAAATAAATAAGAACGTAGTTACCTTTGCTCGCTTTAGTATCTTGACATGGATGCTTTGGTGCAGGTGAAAAAAATATTGATATTTTTTCTGTGACTTGACGGTACAAATGAACCATCACAACGCTTCATCTCATCAGACTTCGCTGCGTGCTTTGTCAACTTTAGAGTGGTACAATCTAATGAGCTTGTCTGATACTGTGTTGATTTGGCTTTGTCTCGTTGTATGGTCCGATGTACGACTTTAGAAAAGTCAATGCATCTTTGGTGTCAAATGTTTATAACAGCTAGCATTAAACCTACAAATTCCGGAATTGAAAATCTAAAGCACGACTTTGGTAAATGCTAATGCACCTTTCGCATCAAAAGTTTATGAGAACTTTATACTCATAAAGTTTCGGAATTGAAATCCTTGCGCTCCGTAGATTCCGCGGCCTCCCTGGGATGCCGCGACGAGCCCGCTCGCTATCGAAACGCCCTTGAAACTCTGTGCTTGGATGAGGCTCCTTGCGTTATGTGACTCCCGGTGCATGGGCGTTGCCACAAAATCCAGCCAGCGTTAGCAATGATCGCGCCGAAATGTGTTTTCGAACATGAAAAAGGCATTCTAGACAAAATCCAGAATGATTTCCGGCGCAGGGGGTTGTTTTGGTCGGCGGTGCAGGACAGCACGAAAAAATTTTGGGAGGGGAGGGGGGGTCTGAAGCCTTATAAGCCCCCCCCCCCCCCCGGACTAAGTCCCTGTTCTACTGAACTATGCAATCATTGGGAATTTCAACTCTGGTCCCAAGATGTAATTCTGTCCGAACGCGGGTCCCGTATTCATAAAATGTTCTTACGCTAAAACTATATTCGTAAGAGCAGGTGCCAGCCAGTAGTAGTGTCTGACATATTATCAGCGAACGCGAATGACCAATGGCATATACGGCATTTAGGAAGGAAAGGCTTTGGAACTCGGCCCCTGCCTGCTGAAGGAAGTTATGTAATTGCTGAAATTGTACCAACGTGTACCAACATACTGGAAACAATTTAAAGGGACTGACAACAAATTTTTAAGCACCCATCTTTTTTTTTTTTTTTATGGCGCAACGAAAAGCTCACTCCGTAGAGTTTGCATCGCAGTGGTTACGAACAAAAGCGCATGGATATTTTTTAAGCAGAATTTTTCGATTGGATCAGCCTCTAAAAAAGAGAGAGTCCCTCCTCTAGCAACGCGAAGAAGTGAGAGCGATGTCGATAGCCCGCCTCGCGAATTGTGAAAGACACCCATCGTTCTGCTTTCACAGGAGTGAGTGCAACTGTGGTTAACCACCTATATTTTGACCCTTTCAACCACTTTTGAATATAAAAAACTGGTACAATAACTTTTCGTTATTTTACGTACCTTTCTTATATTTGTAACACGTGTTTCCCCAAGCACACGCCTACGTCATGGCTGGCGGCCCTCCGTCGTCGTTCTGTCGGTAGACGAGCCAAGCCAACTCGTCGAAAGCGAAGGCAGCGCCACTTTTCCACTCCCTGCAAACGAAGGCTTATCTGCACATTGTAAGTTAGAAAAAAAAAACTTATAATAGCAAAAAAAAAGTGTACTGCATTTCATTTCTAATAAAAAGACCAGGAACCACGTGCCGTTGTAGAAGGTCGCGTGATAGGTCGCTTATGCATCTCCACGTTTACCGCTTATGGTATCAAAGGCCATTATTTGCGGCTTTTAGTGAGCAATTGAATATATCAATCCACGTGTATAACGAGAAAAACAGGGCTCGTTTTAGACAACACGGTAGGCAATCTTTCTATCAGCGGAGTTACCTCGATTCATGTTCTGAGTGGTTGTCTGTCACTTTAAGAAATCAATCTTGTGTGGGTATTTCTCCTGATCAATTTTCAGGAAACAGAGGGTTGAATACACACATATGTTCGTTGATAAGCACTATCTTTCACTGGCCGGCCGTGTTCCTTAATAATATGTTAGCTGTGTTGACTGACCCCCCCCCCCCATACCGGGCACGATCCTTACAAACCACTCTAACGTACTAAGTGCTTTGTGTATGCGGACCCAAACTTCCTGCGTTGGCATTAAGTTGCCCCTTACGCTTGCGGAGGATGGATAAGGTCAGGGACTGTATTCGCAAAACAGTTCTTACGCTTGGGTGGTTGCTATAAGAGCGCGCGGCAGCTAATCGTGAAAGTGAACGTATTATTAGTGATAAAAACAGTAAGGAAAAAAAAGAGCGCACTTGGCAAATTATCTGCGAGAGTGCTCTTTAAAAGCATCCACTAAAGCCATTGGGCATTAGGAATAAAATACACCATACATATGCAAATAGGCATTGCAACATAAGCGGAGGAAGTCGGACGGATGTCCCTTGGACCTTTTTGTATATATAAAAGTCTTAGCCTGGTTCAGTGGTTCCAGTGGCCCTGGCTTGAGCGCGCATACAGAAACCACAAGCGGTAGAATGGGTTTCGCTCTGCTTGCGGCTTAGTTCCACCGCTCAATGGGAGAGCCTTTCAACGAGCTGTGCATATGAGCCGCAGTCGAATTCATTTGGCTCAGCCGTCACGCAATGTCCTTGCCTTCCTTTCTTTATCGAGGCAGGCGAGTATATTGCGCCGCGGACAACCTCGCGCTTCGTGCGACAATCTCCCGCTTTCTAGCGCTTCGCTCGCTTTATGTAGCGCGCTGTCGCAGCTGCAGCGAATCTGTATATATTTTTCTTCACTGGCTCACGGCAGATTAGCCGGCGGAATAAACAATACGTTACGTTCTCCAGCCCGCCGACTAGAATAAGAGGAAGATAAAACGTGTTTACACATGTTACAGCCTTCCTGCGGCAACGCTGTGCATTGTCTTTGGTTGGGAAGCCAACAACAACACCAACAACAAAGAGAAATAATATTGCAGTAATTTAAATACAGATTATATCTCGACTTACAATGTTGTGATGGATAGAGGTGAGAAACCTGAGCACCAGAACAAGCTCTATTCTTTTAGACGAAATCGTCGGGGTTGCAGAGAGAGAGAGAAAAAGTACTGGTCCTCTGAGGTTGCACTAAAAAAAATTGAGGAAGTTGTGTAATCATGAGTATCTCCAATACTTTTAAACCACTGCTCGCGAGCGTCTGATCTGATGCCCCTGCCAACATTTCCGCTTCAAACGTTCCTTGCTGCTTCATTTAGCTTACTTCACCTTTTATTTTTTTCTCTCTTTTTAAAGAAATGCCTTTTAATCTACTTTAAACAAACACACTAGGACTAGTTCCATCTTTTTTTAAAGAGACACTTGTAAGACACGTCCTTGTCTTGCACTACGGTGTCTATATAGTCATACTCAAGATTCGAGACGTGCCTAATTCATATTTCCTTATTTTTTTAACGTGGCTACTATGTAGGGCAACGTAATGGCGGCCGACGAGGCTTGCCGTCGTCCCTATACAACCGCCGTGGTTGCTTAGTGGCGATGGTGTTGGGCTGCTATGCACGGGGTCGCGGGATCGAATCCTGGCCACGGCGGCCCCATTTCCATAGGGGCGAAATGCGAAAACACCGGTGTACTTCAATTTAGGTGCACGTTAACGAAACCCACTACGGCATGCTTCATAATCCGATCGTGGTTTTGGCACATAACCCCCCCCCCTTTTTTTTTTGTCCCTATACGTTTTCCCCGAAGTGCGAAGCGGTGGATGGAGCGGCGGCTGCTGCGTCCCGCCCAGCCGACATCGGGGGCGCTCTCTAGTGCACGAGCCACGCGAGATGCGCGGCGCTGGTGATCGCACGTGATGAGGACGCACGGCGGTGAAGATGTCTCTAAACCTGCTTAGGGTGATGTTTCCTGACAAAAGTGTTCGTCTTCTGTTTATCTGCACAATAAAGAATTTACCGAGCCAATATAATGGCGACGATCCGCCGTTGAGCAAACGCCGCCACGCATAACTGCGAAAGCAAATCTATTGCCTCGGAAGACTCAAGCGTTACGGCGTCCACGGACTGCTGTGGCACACAGGTTGCTCATGCAATACCCTTCCTTCCCTTCTCCGTAAAATAACCGACGCGGTGAGAGCTATGAAATGCATGAATGGCAGCGTTGGTTTGATGATATCCGAAAACGTTCATCGGCCACCGCAGGCCTCTTGCCGAGAGAAATGCAAAGGAGAAAACTGGCAGTGTGTATCATGTAGGCCACGGCCCCGGCTCTTCTTTAGCGCGCATCGCCTCGTCGACGTTTATAGTGGCACCGCTTATAGCTGGGCTTAATGCATGCATGGCACTCATCCATCATGTGACGCTTGTAGCGCAGGGTATTTGCGATGACGCCGATTTGCCGCGCCCGTCGTCGTCAGCTCGTCGTCCCTCGCGCTCCGAGTAAACGCGAATTGACGCGGCTGTCGCTTTTGAGGGCCGCGAAACGGTGATGCCCCGGGGGAGTGAAAGATGCGAGGGCGAATTTGGCCAATGAAAAGTGACTGCGGGGACGCTGTTTTCTTCTCTTTTATCACTGCCTGAGAGAGACGTGAGCTGTAAATTTCGGCGTGCCTATTTATTCTGGGCCACACGCATCGAAGTAGACGAAAGGGGGTCAAACGGGTAACGTTACCCAAGCGGACCCGTTGCGTAGTCCTGAGCTTTAAATGACGCAGCTAAGCAACCGGTCTTCATTCATTCAGCGATTCATCGGGGGGCATGCAGCGCCGCTGCAGCGAAAACATTTTGGTGCTCCAGCTATATACGTAGGTGGCAGCAGGGGTGACCCGCTGACATGATGAAGCACCAATTAACGATGTTAATTACTAGTTAATTAACGATGTGTCTGTTACTAGTTACCGCAAGTTATACGAGTAGTATTCGTTTATATCTTTACCGCGGACGGCTACAGTGATTTGAATGGACGGTTAGCAAAAATACTGCTGCGCACGCGCGAGCACGGCTGTTACGAGCGCCCTCTGCATGGGTAGGTACGAGAAGCAGACGAAGAACCAACGCAGCCCCAGCGCGCCTTGAGACGCCGGTTTGTAGTAGTTTTGAACGCGGTATTTTCGTGAAAAGGCCGGCTAGTTGTGTTGAGTATTAGGCAAAAATTGCTTCACTAGCAAACGGAGCACCAGTTTACTTCGGTTTCCGACTGAGGAGAGCTAATCCGGCGAGGAAAGCAGCATGGATAAGCGACACCTGGCTATGCCATCAGAGCACACAGCTTGTTCGCTCCTCGCAGAGCCCGTTCTCATCGCGCTACTTGCGGCTACTGAATTGCCATATGCCAGCGGCTCGAGGTTATTTCGGCCTGCAAACTTCGAGACGCCCTTAAACGCAGCCGCGTTTTGCCGGAATGTGGAAAGCTCATGATGGACGAGGACGGACAGCGCTTGCAAAAGTGCAGTAGTGTCACTAAGTTGTCGCTGACATGTAATTATAATAAATATTATAAAGTGATGTCGAAAATGCGCCTCATATGACAATCAGCGCCCAGTACTACGCCATTAAAGTCATCTAAACACACTATTCGAGGGCAGTTGGTGTCGCCGACGGGCAGCGCGGAGCGACCACCGTGCGACAGAGTTCGCCAGGTTTAATTGCTCTTTTCTGCCGACAGTGTACAGATATCCAAATATATTCTTCATTTAGCCTCTTAATATTCATGCATGCTTTAAAGAGTTCGCAAAAGACTATGCGTTCAATTGCTAGCAGAAGCTTGTTCGTAACCGGAGACACCCACTGCCAGCGACCCGCCGCGGTTGCTCTGTGGCTACACAAAATGGTCGCGTCTCTTCGGGGAAGTCTCGGTGGAAGTCGGATGCTTAAGGTTGGATCCAGGGTGCACAAACGGGCATGCATAAAATGTGGTTCATTCCACCCTGATGTAGTGCATTGGCGTGCAAGTAGGCGGAGCATCCTTGCAGCACCTGTCCTAGACAGCGGGGTCGATAGGCGGTTGTCTTCTACATGAGCTGAACGAGCAGCTTGATCGGCACGTTCATTAGTTTTACTTTGAACATCCTGGAAATCATCTTCAACCTTGTGCTCTTTGGTCTCGTAGAATGCCTGCGAGATTTTATAGATTCTTCCCTAGTCCCCATCAAAGCAAAACCTCGCACACAGCCTCCAAGCTTGCTCGACACAGGCATGGCTGATATACTCCCATTCCGAACCATGCTGCGCAAAACTTCCGAACACCCCAATTCGTAGAGACTGTTGCTCGGGCTCGGTCAGCCTGCCTGCCAGACACCACTGCTTAAGGTACGCAAATCTTACGCTAACTCGGATGTTTCATCTAACACGCATGCGATAATGAAAACGCGAGTAAGGCAAAGAAACGGCGGCTGAATTCACAAAGCTTTTCGTTCGTAAGTGATGTATGTCATTGGCCTGCCGCCTTCGCTAATTTTATGTCCAATAATTCCATTGGTTGGCGTCTGATTTTACGAACTGCTTTTGCATAAGGACTACTTTGTGAATACGGGCCCAGGAAACCGAATTCACAACACTTTCGCTTGAAATGATTGTTTGGCTTTGGCATGCCGCCTTCGCTAATGTAATACGTTTACGCATACGGGTGGTCAGTGCATATTCTTACGTACCGTTGTTGCGTACGAACTGCTTTGAGGATGCCGATAGAACTTGCGCTGTCGAGAGCTGTGGAACTGTGGTGGAACGAAGACCGCTGCGACCGGTCCAAATGGCTGGTTACTCTTTTCCTCTGGGCTTTCAATGGGAAGCGTAATCTTTTGACGAGGCTGTCGCGCGTCTGTACGTCTAGAAAGTTTGCTGTTGGGTTATAGTTGCCACATGGTTCTGAATATATGAACGCGACGAGGAAAACCCGCGCGGCCGCCAGCGCATGACTGCTCAAATGGCTGCGTTTGAAGCCGGTGTTTGGAAAAGAGCGCTGACGTGTTTGGTTGTCCGTCGGTGGTGCAAGGAACGCGGCGACTCCCGCAAAGCTGCCGCCGTATACGCGCTGGCTTAAAACACACTTGCTTCTTCACGGCGACTTCTTTTAGGGGTATAGGTGCGTGTGCTTTGTATAGCGGGCAGTTAAACTGCACCTCCTCTAACCTCGCGCTTCTCTTTGTCCAAGCCGCGACCCCATTCAAAACCCCGGGATTCATTAAACACGCGCCACCTGGTGCTTTTTTGTTTGTCTTCTTCTTTATTGATTCGAGTGCGCGTGTAGGCAATCGATGGGTGAAGCAACCGTACACCCGCCCCTCCTCTTGCCTCGTTGCATGCCGAGAGGGCGCACCGGCTGGCGTGTGTTTGCTTCGAAGAGTGTGACTCGGTTTTATAGGTGGTAATTGCTTAATCTGTGCGCTCCATGGGGCCACGCTGCCTGCTAAGTCGGCTCGCGGCCTTCGGATTACGCGCGCGCCGCGACTGGCTCATCGGAGCGTATTTCAGTGGCGCCCCGCAGTCACGCCTCCGTGCGCGCGCAATGGCGCAATTTATGGGGAGCCTCGGTTAAATTCCTCTTTTAAGTGCCTCTCGCAGTGCGAGCTAGCGCTGTTTGTTTGCGAGCTGCCTGGTACGACCACAGCGGGTAGCAGGATTTACCGTGATCTGAAAGGGGGGCACCGTTATGTTGCTCCTTTAACTAATTTTCAGTGCAGCGCACGTTTAGAGTGCTTAAAGCTTACCCCAAGGTTACTGCGGTATCGACAAAGTTTTTGCTTTTGAAAAAAAAAAAAAAGGCACCGTTCAAGAGCTCCTGAGCTTTCACTTCCGTTATGTCGCGACTGCAGCCTCGAGCGGACGGAAAAGTACGCTGGTGAGAACGCATTAATTCGACCCACGCACGCGCCGTACGGCCACATGGATGCATACACGCCGTGCTTTTTATCTGACGAATATACGCAAACTGCGTTTTTCGATATAGGCCAAGTTAATCTACTCCGAAAGACAGGTTCAAGATGTATTCCACAATTCCAAGGCTGTGAAGCTTTTGTTATATGTGTGTTGCGGTTAAGGAATATTGACGGGACGTGTCAGTGCATGTAATGTCACTGGGAGCTTCTACTCTTTTGTATAGCGCAGTGATGTATTTCTTTAAATAGGCGCTGCCACGCAAATTACGCAGGTTGTTTTTTATTCCATTTTGGTTTACTGTAGGACTCGAAGATGATCCAGCGGCAGTGAAAGTGCCGAGACCATGTCTCGTATTCACAAAACGCTCTTACGCTACTAAGAAAAACATTTAGCCAATCCTGGTGTTAGACATATTATTGGCCAAAAGATTTGTGAGTTCGTGCCCTGATCACTTATTATTTTACTTTGTCTCCAGAAATCAGGGGCCGTATTCACAAAAAGCGCTTACGCAAGAATTTTTCGTAAGAGCAAATGCCAGCCAATCCTGATGATGGGTATATTATAGCCGAATTAAGGCAGTGTGCCAATGACAAAGAGCATCTATACGAACTAAGAACTTTGCCAGTTCGGCCCCATTTCCCGTGCCGATCGCATGCGTCCTACACCACTGATTTTCGGCAGCTGATGTAATGGCATACAGTACGTGATATTCATTTATTCATTCATTTATTCAGCCAGTCAGTCAGTCAGTAAGCCCCCCCCCCCCCCCCCCCCCCCCGCGAAAGAAGAAGATAAAGTAAGGGGGTGGTGGGCTAGGCAGGGGCAATATATAAGGGGGTAGGCAGGACATGACGGACAGCATAAGCAACATGGAAGGATTTTGGTATACGTTAGACACGATGACTTGAATAATGGGTATCCTTAGTGGCAGTCTTGAAGCGAGAAGAATGAGTGATAAGAATGGTATCGGTAGTTAGGCCATTCCAGTCATCGGCTGTACGTAGAAAAAACGATTTTGGTATGATATCGGATAGGTACGCAGCATTTGGGTGGCTTTGGCTAGAGATAAAGAGCTCTAGTGTGATGACCTGTGAACCTAAACACAATGAATGAAAAGAAGCTTATGAAAAAGGCAAAGCTGAACACATTTTCAGCTAGAAGCGAGGGTAAGAAGATGAAATTGTTCTTTTAATGCCGAGATTCTATTGTTGTAAGTCGTGAAGAATCAATCGAGTTGCTCGGTTCCGAACGGATTCGTGTGTTTTGATTTGATTGGCTTGGTGTGAGCCTTATACGCTAATACTTTCACGCAAAAGGGGGCCAAGTAAAGATTGGTCATGGATATAATATTGTACATTTTGATCATCATCATCATCAGCCTGGTTGCCCCCACTGCAGGGCAAAGGCCTCTCCCATACTTCTCCAACTACCCCGGTCATGTACTAATTGTGGCCATGTTGTCCCTGCAAACTTCTTAATCTCATCTGCCCACCTAACTTTCTGCCGCCCCATGCTACGCTTCCCTTCCCTTGGAATCCAGTCCGTAACCCTTAATGACCATCGGTTATCTTCCCTCCTCATTACATGTCCGGCCCATGCCCATTTATTTTTCTTGATTTCAACTAAGATGTCATTTACCCGCGTTTGTTCCCTCACCCAATCTGCTCTTTTCTTATCCCTTACACCCATCATTCTTCTTTCCATAGCTCGTTGCGTCGTCCTAAATTTCAGCAGAACCTTTTTCGTAAGCCTCCAGGTTTCTGCGCCATACGTGAGTACTGGTAAGACACAGCTGTTATACACTTTTCTCTTGAGGGATAGTGGCAACCTGCTGTTCATGATTTGAGAACGCCTGCCAGACGCCCCCCAGTCCATTCTTATTCTTCTGGTTATTTCAGTCTCATGATCCGGATCCGTGGTCACTACCTGCCCTAAGTAGATGTATTCCCTTACCACTTCCAGTGCCTCGCTACCTATCGTAAACTGCTGTTCTCTTCCGAGACTGTTAAACATTACTTTAGTTTTCTGCAGATTAATTGGTCTCCTGAGTTACTAAGTAAGGCAATATCATCAGCGAATTACAAGTTGCTAAGGTATTCTCCATCAACTTTTATCCCCAATTCTTCCCACTCCAGGTCTCTGAATACCTCCTGTAAACATGCTGTGAATAGCATTGGAGAGATCGTATCTCCTTGTCTGACGCCTTTCTTTATTGGGATTTTGTTGCTTTCTTTATGGAGGACTACGGTGACTGTGGAGCCACTATAGATATCTTCCAGTATTTTTACATATGGCTCATCTACACCCCGATTCCGTAATGCCTCCATGACTGCTGAGGTTTCGACTGAATCAAACGCTTTTTCGTAATCAATGAAGGCCATATATAAGGGTTGGTTATATTCTGCACGTTTCTCTATCACCTGATTGATAGTGTGAATACGGTCTATTGTGGAGTAGCCTTTACGGAATCCTGCCTGGTCCTTTGGTTGACAGAAGTCTAAGGTGTTCCTGATTCTATTTGCGATTACCTTAGTAAATACTTTGTCTTCTCCCCATCTTTCATCCCCCCCATCCCGCTACCATGTGTAGGGTAGCAAACCGGTTAGGCTAAACTGGTTAACCTCCCTGCCTTCCTTCTCCACTTTTTCCTTCCTTCCTTGTAGGCAACGGACAGTAAGCTGATCAGTCTATAATCACGACTCTCAAATCAATTAAGCATGGTTTACACTATTTAGAGCTAGAGAAAGATCAGATCAGATCTGCTTCCGAGACAGGACACAGAAAAAAGCCATAACGACGTAGCGCTGTGTCATGTGTCCAGCTGTGAAGTTTATTTCCTTGTTCCTGTTGTTTTCTTTTACCTAAATGCACCAAACAGCTCTATTGAGCACGCTGTCAAGGATTTGTGGATCCCTGGGGTCTATCGCTTCGAGAAGGAAGCAAAAAAAAAAAGAAAGGAAATACCCAAAACGATGAAAGTGAAGAATTACTCATGTCTGTGTACACCACGCCACTCGATGGTGCGCCAAAACTGCAGACTTTGGTCTCATACTTTATTTGCGTGCGTCAGCTATGACCGGACCAAATCTGCTCTTTGCGTTCGGTGTCTGTTGAGTGCATTTCATCCGCATACTGAAACCGTCCCTATTTGAATCAAATAATCAGGGCGCGCAATTACAAAGCGTTTCGTACGCTAGAGCGGTTCGTAAAAACATAAGCTTGCACATCCTTACAACGAAGATAATATTAGTTGTAAGCAGCGCGCAAACGGACGACGACGACTTCGGGAAAACAGGGCGAACTTGGGGAGTGCTCGTCCTGTGTTCTCCCTAAGCTTTCCGTGTCCGTTTGCACTCTACTTGTAATGAATAACTTCCAACTTACCTCCTTCATGCACCATCCTTCTACTGAGAAAGAGAGAGAGAGACAGAGGAAAAAAAGTGACAGTTTCGTCCGAGAGGCGAAACATCGATTGCGACAGCAAATTAGTCGACAGCTATACGAAGTAAGGATAGCAGTTTTATTGGCCGTATAAACTTGTAAACATAGGCATACTAACTAAATTAACAAGCATGATGTTACGCGCGCACAAGCAAACATGAACACAGCTCACTCGGTGACCGCGAAAACTCGTTCTCAAAACGCTGGAGTGAGGAAGCGCGGCAGCAGCAGCGAGTAAATTGACCTTCGTGCTGCCTCTTGCATCAAAGCGAACTAAGCCGCGAAACCAACGCATGACGGACTCTGTAACCGTCGCAGATGGCTTTCAAAATACAGCGGCCTGGGCGGGCGCGCGCCCAAAGTAGAATGCGCCCCCTCCCCCACTCCTCCCAGAGCCTTGCGCGCGACGGAAGATGGCGCGCTTCCTCCCCGCTTTCCTCCCTTGTGTGCGCGAGATCGAGCTGCGATCACCGGCTTACCCTCACACCCTTTCACTAGCACATACAGCATACGGCGCGTGGCGACGATTTTATCGCCCTTGTAGTTTATACGGAACGTCACGGGGACGGCGACGACAGAAATGCGTCTGGAGTGTCCATGTAACTGCTATCGCAATGAAAGAGAGGAACGGCAGGAAGGTTAACCAGAGGCACTTCCGCTTTGCTACCCTGCTCTTGGGGAGAGGGGATAAAGGGGTTAAATGAATTAGAGAAGGGAAGCTAGAGAGAGAGCTCTAGTTGCGCGCCCACTTGAAGGTGCGAATTGAGTTACAAACGGTCGAAAAGACCTGTCGGCCAGAGGATTACTGCAATAATGCTTTCGTGGCTTTCTGTGCCATAGACGCACACGGCCATGGTCCAAGGATCTTCAATTCCGAAATTGGTTCAGAGTCCAGCCGGTTCACTTCTGTCCGGAGAGGTTCACGATTGATGTCGTACCGACGACAAAGATACAAAATGTGTTGAATAGTTTCTGTTGTTCAAAAGTCGCACATTGGCGTATCCCCCATTCCGATGAGGAATGATTAGGCTTTTGTGCATGCCACCCCGAGCCAGAGGCGGCATAACATTGTCGCCTCAGAAAAAGAAGCTTTTTATGGCATTGTTAGGTTTAGAAATAAATTACGTGAATGTATATGGCATTTCGGGAGGTTAGGAGAAGACCAATATTTGTGTTTCATAGCTGTCTCGTTCGCGCTTGTTTTGATTGCCATGGTTTGCGATTGTTTTTTTTTTTACATTGATGAGTCTAAACCGAGACGCCCCGATGGAAAGGTTTTTGGAGATAGTGCGTCATATCAGATTCTGTACGAAAAGACGGGCCCTGAATACAAGGACGAAGAGGCGACACCCAGTACCTCATTCTTATTGTCTTTTGAACGCGGCGACGCCACAACAGAACGAAGCACAGCAACATGACTATGATCAGTGCCAACGACGTCGTCATCTTCATAAGACATAACTCGCGTTAAGAACGAAGGACGAGGATAGTAAACACAGCGCCGATCTGTCAGCAGACGAAGGAAAAAAATTACCGACGATTACGTTACTTCCTAATGCGAAATTTGAGCGCAGCAAATAAGCTGTTTCACCTTTTCGATAGATTGAGGCAAAGAAATCGAGCAACACATGTATGCGCTATCACAGAATTTTTTTTTATTTTTCACACGTATTCCTTTAACAAAGACTCCACTAACAGTTCTTGACAGTCATGAAGGAAGCTTTGTGGTCGGAGAAATAGACTGATATATGTTCGACTTGGTACACCAATGCTTGATTCTCAAAGACGAGATCTATACAAGTGCCTCGCGAGGTTGTCACAGCCGTGGGACGCGTTACGAGCGAGAGGAACGGGATGTTCTCCCGCATAAGTGTTAGGAAATTGCTGTTTGTCTTTATGTCAACATTAAAGTCCCATCGGTCGTCTCGCTCATGGCTCAGAAAGAACTGGCAGATAATTTCTCAGTGGCGAACGGCAGCGGCAATTTCGGCTCGGGCGGTGCACATATACAGATCCGCCGCCACCGATCTGGCTCTCTGATTGCCACCGCACAGGGCGAACGGCAGCGGCAATTTCGGCTCGGGCGGTGCACATATACAGATCCGCCGCCACCGATCTGGCTCTCTGATTGCCACCGCACAGGGGTTGCATTGGAGGAGGAGCGAAGAAAGGAATTAAGTTCGAGCCGGCGCTTTGACAACCGGAGACTCGCAGGAAGAGGGGGGAGGGGGGCGGCGTGTACACCCAGCGGCAAACGATGGGGGCAGAAGCGCGCGCAGCAAGCGGACAACACGATAAAGGGAGGAGGGAAGAGATAGCAGCGACTGACTGATGCCGCTGACGCCGATAGTGAGTCAACCCCAGCTGCGGAGTTGGTTTCAGGGACAACGCCGCCGATGCCGACACAAACAATAAGATACCCTCGCTTCCGCAGCGCTAAGAACCAGGTCTAGCCGTGAGAAGGTGGTCACGTATTCGTCGACGTGCCGGGGCCTACGTGAAATAACCGGCGCGTCGGCAACTGAAGAGCACCCTATCCGCCACACAAGAACAGGGGGGGACCCTTTCCTCCTCTTTCTGCATGGCGGCGACGGTGTTCTATGCAGTCACGTTATCTTGACTCTCTAGCGGCGTCAGCGGCATCCAGCGGTATCAGTCGGTCGCTGCTAGCGCTGGGGGGATGAAAGGGGGGCGGAGCTGGTTACGAGGCCGACGACAACGCCGACGACGACGCGAAACCCAGGAACGGACGCCAAAGAGCTGCGCTCTAAAAGCACGCGATATCTTGCACCTACACGCAGAGTGAAGGTAGAACGTAGTGAAAGGGAGCGGAAGCGAGATTTTCATGCTATCACGTGAGTGTCGCGGCGGCTCGCCGCCGGTTGGTGTGGCCGCTCTACTGCCGCTGTGTTTTTCCGCCAAGGTGTATATGCGAGCAGAGGCAAAATACGGCATCAACAGCTACGCGTACCAACGACATGTCATCCACATGCGCCGTTTCTCGCATTCGCGCTTCGGGTGCTTCTTTTCAGTTTTCAACTTTTTGTGGTTTTCGGTGGCTGCAGCGATTGCAACGTTGCGTCTCTCGTGTTCGCCATATATACATGGGCCCTGCCCCACCTTCCGTCTGTTTTCTCTTCCTTCCATTCATCTTGTCGCACTTATCGGTGGCCACGAGAAACTAAAACCTGCGGGAAAAAGAAAAGGAAAGGAAAAACACGAGATAAACAGGCCTGTCCAGTTAGTGCACCGGTTTGCGGCGAGGCGGACAGAGCGGCGCTTGATTTCCCCGCTGGCAAAGGGGGACAACTTGCAGCTTGGTCTTTTCCACGTGGCCCGCCGCCGCTGTTGCTGCTGCTTTCCGCGACAAAGTAATAAAGGAGAAGGTGATTGCCAGAAGCACGTCTTGAATTTCGGCTGTATGTAGTTGCAGCAGCAGCAGAATCGCGCCTCACTGCTGTTGTTGCTGCAGTGGCCTCCTAGGTCTCGCGCGTCACGGCGGATTTACTCTGGAGGTGGGAGTGCCTCTGCCTTCTTTTATTGCTTTTCTGACGCGACGGCCCGGTGACGTTTTTAATTTCCGGCGAACGGTAACAGGAGCACACACTCTGTCGGCGTGTTGCACTTCGCGCGCAGTGCGTGCACCAACCGCGCCTTTACGTTTCAGAAAGAGGGAAAGGGGGAGTACAAAATTAAACGTCGGAAATTTGGCCGCATACCTATTTTTCTGCCGCCGGTAGCCAACTGAAGTTGCTCATTTGCGGAAGAAAATAATTATGTGGAAAAAATAAAATAAAGTAGGGTTTCGTGGCAATTGAACTTTGTTCATTCTGCTTTACTAGCGCCACACATAGACACGCGTAGCGGCAATACGCAAGAAAGTCTTTGAATTTTAACTTAACAGATGAACTGTGAGCGTCAACTTGAAAAGGAGGTGGCAGCGCACAAAAACAAACCACTAAGAAGAGACTGGACGACATACGCGTAGCGCTTGTGTCGTATATTCTCTCTCTTATTGGGTTGGATTTTGTGCGCTGCCCCTTCCTTTTCAAGATGATACGATGTCCCCCTCCAACTTGCCCAATAATCGACATTACTGAACTGTGAGTGCCAGATTGTTAAAACCCCTCTCGCAAGCTTATTAAACTTCAGCTTTTTAAAAAGAAATAAAAATAAAACAACGTCGGTGATAAACTTGGGTTGTAGAGTCGATGTAAACGCCAAGGGCCCATTATGTTAAGAAGTTTTCAATTCTACGCACAAATAACCCGGAGCGCCTGCACTGTAAACAAAAAAACACCCAGATGGGCGTTTTTTGCTTGTCCTCTAGCGCATTCCCTTTTGTACATCTTTTTGCTCCCATTGAAAGGGCGTACGATAAAACTCCCATTGACGTGGGCATTAATTGGGCACACAACGGGGGTACCGTATACGCCCACTTCACCCCCCCCCCCCCTATTTGACTGGGAGGTACAATGGGAGTATTGTGAAGGAATTAAAGGCATTTTAGTTTAGGTGCGGCAAGCTTGTAGCGAAATGCATGGTGGCGCGGGTCACGCGCTTACGCAGTACCAGACGGAACACCGCAGGCCGAAATGTCGAACGCCGGCGATCAAGGCTCAAGGGAACTCGGCCGTCCGTGAGCTGCCACCCGAGCAGGCGTCGCACCTGCTCGGAGCGAACGCCGGCGTCCGACACCTTGGCCTGCGGTGTTCCGTCTGCTGCTGCATAGGCGCGGCGTACCGCCACGAAGCATTTCGCCGCGGGCTCGCCACACGTGGTCCAATCGACGGCACAGGGCCACCGCTGAATCGACCAAGTCACGCGCACACGTGGTCCAATGGCGAATGAACCCATCACCGCACGTCTTCATTTTTTTTCCCTTTCGCTGATCACAGAGCCCCTCTTTGCAAAGCTTTTACACAGTCGTCCTCGCTTATCGGCAGTGCCTCCGAGGCCAGCAAACGCCTTCGAGAGCAGTTGCTACTTGCTGAAAGGAAAAATGCACGAGACACACACTGACAGTGAAGAAAATTTATTTTACACCAAATGTAAGAAATATAATATGTTCACTTCCGGGCCCAAAAGAAAGCACATTTCTGCCCCACTAAAACAATTGTCTGGATTTTAAAAAAGAGCACTGTACATTGTAAGCATGCCAGTTGCTAGTATTCTACATGTCCTAATACAATGAAATTAGTAAATGAAAGAAATGCTAAGAAATCTTATCTCGTTTCCTACTGAACTGTAACTACAGAGCCATGTGTTTGAACTGTTACTTTGTACTGACGCTCCACACTTTTGCACAGACTATATATTGAGCTCGCTTGACTAAGAGTAAAACTTCATTTGGCCTAGTTGGCACATAATTCTGAACTTAAAACTTACAGCGCAAACACCTAAGACGAACCGCAAAAGGCAGACACGACACACGCTGGCACTAACTGACAACTTCTTTATTTCTTCGTCGTCGATGCATATATATGCCCTAGGCCACACAACTGCACAGGCGCACACATTACATTACAGAGATCTCCCAAATTATCACATATGCAAACGTAGGAACTCAAATTCAGATGGGTGCAGGGACAAAGCTATGTCACTGATGCAATTATCATTTTGCCTTTTTATGTCGTAGGCCTCTAAGGCAAGCCGCGCAAGCTCATTCATGCTTTTGCCAAGAATCGACGTCCCATCAAGTCGTGCCTCACAATTTTTGCAAAAGTTTATATGCGCAACAATGTGCACTCTTCTATCTACATTTTTGTTTACTTTTTGTGCATGTTCCCTGCGCGGTCCCTTAAACACATAAGGTCATCTATCAACTCAAGAAAATTGCTTGCAGGCATAGTGTTCCTTTGGCGTTTTCTGCACCGAACAAGCTTTTAAAGCTATGCTCCCGCACCTGCGGAGAGGGCAGAGGAGGACGCCAAATTCGGCATGATGCTTCATACGTGTTGTGCGCGGTCGGCGTGGTTTATACAATTCACTCTCATGTCCTAAGACATAGCTTGGCTAGATATGGCATTGCATCAATGAGCGACTCAGGGAACATGCGCAACAAGTAAACAAAAATGTAGATAGAGGAGCGCACCTTGGTGCGCATATAAACTCTTGCAACAATTGTGAGGCACAACTTGATGGGACGTCGATTCTTGGCAAAAGCAAGAATGAGCATGTGCGGCTTGCCTTAGAGGCTTACCACAAGAAAGGCAGGGCGATAATTGCATTAGTAAGATATCTTTGTCCCTGCATCCATCTGAATTTGACTTCCTACGCTTGCGTATGTGATAATTTGGCAGATCTCTGTAATGTAATCTGAGTGCCTGCGCGGTAGTGTGGCCTAGGGTTTATATTGCATCGACGACGAAGAAATAAAGAAGTTAGCACCAGTGTGTGTTGTACCTTCCTTTTGTGGTTCGTCTTAGGTGTTTGTGCTGTAAGTTTAAGTTGCTTGACTAAGCCATTCCTAATTAACAGTGGCTGGTATAATGAGGCCGATCAGTGGTATATTGCATGGACTAGCACACAAATATGATAAATGTCAAAGTACTAAATTAAGAAATTGGGACTCATCACACAAACAAGCTACATAATTTAGTGCTGAATTTCTGAGCAAGCTATTAAAGATTATTGTATTTTACGAACCAGAACCCACCTTCTGATTATGACACATGCCATAGCGAGTAACCCGAATTAATTTGGACAACCTGGGGTTCTTTAACATGCACCTGTCTAAGTACACAGGTGCTTTTGCATTTCGCTCTCACTGAAATTCGGTTTTGTTTAAGACTACATTTACGAAAGTTCCAAACACGATCCCCCCTATATTTTTACAGTGGGTGCTCTTTAAATGGAGCCTCAAGGTGCCAGGGAAATTGGTTCCATTTACCAGGCATTATATTTACTGAGAGACATTGCAGAGAGCCAACCAATTATCAGGATGGTGTCCTATTTAGGCGGCAGTTTCGAAGCGATTTTCGTTTATCGAGATTCCACTGTAGTCCATAATAGTGGATGAGTTGTGTTCTGCATGGACACATTAGCATGGCTACCATGTTTAGTTGAATATTGTGCAAGCAGCAACATTTCACTGTACCCAGTGCAATATATAAAGCCAGCAATGTAACATGTTGCAAATGCAGCCACGAACAAGTACCTTCCCTGATCATATCCAAAAGCAGCATCTTTATACGAAATTAGTCATGCTTTCTCCCGTTTAAGTGCCTTGTTTTCAGAAATCAAATCCTCCTTATCACATTGACCTCCAATTGTGTCATTCCCCGAGCTGAGGTCATTTGAGATTGCATTTAATTGCCCTTCAAGTAGCATATTGGTCTTATTTAAAAAGCACATGGCATCACAGTGACCACCTAGACATAGAATTCGAGCTGCAACACAGTAGCAAACATTCTGAGGTAGAAGCCTAACTATTCTTTTGAATTTGGATGCATGCTCAAAACACTGCTACGCAATTGCAGACAGGGCTGATAGTGTAGCAACCAGGACAGATTTAACGGACATAAAGGAGCAAAATTGTGTGAGCTTCGAATTATTATTCTCTCTGAGGAACCATGCTGTCCAATTATAAAACGGGGATCAAAATAAAGTAATTGGATAGCAAATCTGCATTTCATTAAGTAAATAAAATACTGTTCATGCTACCTTCCAGGGTGCACACTACATTCCCTTTCCTTGAATGTGAATTTGCTACCTTTCCATGGGTTGCCAAATGTATAGGTGTATTGTTGGTCAAGGGTGGTGGAATGGATATAGGTCTCGGGCTAGAGGAAATATTTAGAGAAGGAGACTTGCCAGGTTGAACGAATGTCTCAGGCTGGAGCCATTTGGTTCTCTTGCAAAGATGTTGCCTCCAGCTTGAGACTTCCTTTGTTGGACAACTGTTGATGACTAATTTCGCCATCTTTTCATTTACCCTCGTCTTATTCAACCTATTGCTCCACGCAGCAGCTGCACTTTCTTTAAAAAATAAAGATATTAATGAGCTCAAAGGCTTTGTGCATGGCTGCATCCCCAAGTACAAAAATTTGTTTGCAGATTGAATGACAGAGTTCGTACCTTTCTTGAGAATTCAATAGGAAGAACCAAAAATTAAGCTAACAGACTGGTTATGACGACAAGTAAACATGAATTGATGTGGAGTGCCATTTCTTCATTTTGCACCAGGCTTGGGGCCAGCCAGACTTCTTCCTAAAATTGAGAAAATTTTTCTAATGAAATACATATTAAGAGTATTTTCTTCATAATCTGAAAATTTAAAAACATGGTTATTTGGTTATTCATATTTAGTTGGGAACAGTGCGAAGGACACTGACGAAGTAAGGGCTTATGCAGTAATGCCACATAGTGCTGGCTGAGAACAGATTCAACTTTAGAACAGACAAACAGTTAAGTACTTTGGAATGCTTCCTAAAAGCCATAAAAAACCAAAGCAGGAAGCAGTTGTACAAAATAATGTATGTGCATGAAAAATGCATCTGATCATCGGTTCGCAGACATGTTTGCCATTTGCTTGTCAGTTAACAAAACATGTGTTACACTGAAACATTTCTCCTACAATTTGGCAATTCTGTGGGCTTTCATTATTGCTCGGGTCAGTTGGTTTATGTTGTTACTGCTACTAGTGTACGGTGAAGTGTAATGTAGATGGGTAAGTACTACTGACAACTATGAACATTGGCAAATTTTGCCGCACCAGGATAACGCATGCATTGTCCCGCTGCAGCGAAACTTTCCAGTAAACATTCACAGTTGTCTGTAGCACTTTCCCATCTGTCTCGCCTCACACTGTTCCATCTATAGCGCTTCACCATACTGTAATATGCACCACCGACACAAAATTCTACCCTTCTGAAGTTCTTACTGCTACTTCGCACTCGTCACATTCAGGCCGCCAGGCGTGCTGAGCCCAATGTAGTATAACTGCATAGACTGGCAGCTCCTGTCATGGACTTATTCTGGTGTAATGGCACCACAGAAGCAAACGAAGACAAAGACATGCAGGACACAAGTGCCTAACCTCAACTCTCGCTTTAATAAGAAAACAGACATCATATACATCACATAGTGACAGGAAGTGATGTCATTAATTCAAAAACAAATTCTTTGTGCAATGTAGCTGAGAATGACTGATGCATTTGTCCTTTTCGTGCTAATCTGCCAAAGCTTAATTATCTTATGTACATCTGCTCATAATTATTGGCTACAAGTTTTGATGAACACAGGAACGAACCAATCTATTTTGCAGTGCATCACTATGTGCGAATGAGAGTTATTCCACACAAACTTCATTAGCCGCAATCTCAAATTAATACAATGTGTGTATGCAATGCAAGCATGACTGGATGGGAATGGCTGACTGTACATAACCTCCGTTGCACAGTGCACCGCCTGCAAATTGTGCTGCACGCAACAAATTAATTTGTTTTCCTGGCTTGTCTTTTTTTCTCATCAGAGCAAATCTCACATCACATGTTTCATACAGAAAAAAAATTTTTGCCTGTAGAGACCAGCTACACAATTACCCATGAAAATTACAAATGCATACGAAACAACTGCAACCACTTTTTTACTTCATCTCATTCATTATATTCCATATTCATGCCTAATTTAGTTGCGCAAATCATTGTTTTCTTAGGCCCTTGTTAGGAGAGTTTTGTGCTGTAATAGAAGGCAGAAGCCAAAAAAAGGAAAAGGTTGGTTGTGGTTGAAGCACAATATGCATCTAGTGAACTAGGCCGCAAGCGTTGTGTAGTCTGCTGCCATCATAAGGCCGTGCCTACATTGGACAGATGGGATGCTCTATTAATGCGAAATCAGGGAAATTGAGGGAGTATGAGTCATCTGTGTGAAACAATCCTCCATCACACAATGTTAAATACTGCAAAGAATGTGACTGCGGTCCTGTGTTCCACAAAACTTGCGTTGTAGCCAGGTATTACGACCTGACAACATGCAAGGTAATCGTGGCTTGCAACATTTAAAAAGTATGACGAATGTATCAGTGATCCATTAGTTGCACTGCATAAAGAATTTCTTTTAACAGATATCATCACATCATGTCTCCACCTGTTATTAATATTGCCTGTTTCCTTATTTTAAAGCTTGAAGTGAGATCCGGTGCTTGTGTCATGTGCGTACATATCTTTGTTTACTTTTTGTGGTGTCATTACACCAGAATTTATATAACCAAATGGCCACACACTGCTTTTGTCACGTTATAGTGGTGCTTGCAAAGCCTCCCAAACAGCAGCCTATTTGGTCAAAACATGCTTTTGTAAATATGCTCTTCCAAATAGAAAAGCTATCAAGAAGGTAACAAGAATCAAGAGCATTAAGTTAAATCCACTGCAATGCTTTACTTTTTTGCCTTTATTCCTTACACCTAAGTGGATAGGAAAGAGTGTGAATGTTACAGAAATGCACTAAATAAGTTGTTGAAATTATGCAAAAATGTTAACGCAACTAAGCATAGATTTATGTGCAATAATAGACACCAGTCTCAATTTCTTTCCTTCTGACATAAACATAGTATATCTTATTCCTTTGGCATGAAGGAAAGCATATGTAGACCAGACAAGCTTATATTTGAATGAGAGCCTTCACGATTAAGCACCACTATAATGTGACCATAAGAGTACATACACTGTAAACAGTGCCGATGACAGCCCAAATTTCATAAGTGCAACATGTTAGCGAAAGCAGCAACCATTAACCCAGAAACTAATCAAATCCCACAATATAACAACAAGAAAAAAAAAAGATTAATGTGTCAGCGCAGCACATGTTCTCTGAAGTTACAGAAAAGTGGTATGCTTATTAACAAACCTGATACCACAGCACATTTGTATTTGACCACCCCGTGCCTCTTTATGTGCTTTCGTGCCTCTGACAAGGCATTACTGGATATTTATTTGCTTGTATGTTGCAAAAACACATCAATTATTAGTCAGTGCACAGTGCACCATGCCATTTATCTATGTGGACTCACTTTGTGCCCTTAGCACTGCTCTCACCTATTCAGAACTAAGGATTGCAAAAAGACTTGTTCCACTTAAATCTACATGCCTTAATATGTGGGTTCTGCAGTTGAAATAGGGTAATTATAAGTAAAATGCATGACATGTTCTGATGAACTTTGTTTTCATAATCTAATTGTTTATTTGGGCACATAACCAGTCAGATCATTTGTACTAAAACAAGAAAACAAATTCAACACACTAGTTTATACTGGTTGGTGCTCTATTGACTTTAGTACACACATTGAACAAACGACAGGCAGTGAGAAATACCAACAACCACTAACTTCCACACGGCATTATTGGTCACATGTGCACGATATAGCTACAAAAACCCAAACGAAAGTAGACAAAGAAAAAAGTACATTTTAACAGAAAAAGAACAAGACAAAAAAACTTCTTTTGGTAGCTAAGTCACAATCAAGGTGTAAATGACAGCTATAGTTTGGCAAGCACACATGTAGTTACTTTGCTCAGTTCCTCGATATCCCAATTTCTTGTTTGACAGCAACACCAACGGGACATCTACGCATATCTATTGCACATGCCATTTTTACTCGCTCCAAAATCCTTTCGTGGTTATTCATTTAGTACCTGCTTCGCCTGTACTGGCATTGCAGGGGGGGTATACATTCTGTGTAATGTAACTTACATTCAAATCAAGCACACAAAGCAGGGAGGGAATTATCTTTGAAAACTATGCAAACAATTGCAGGCCGAAAAACCTTGCAGTCCCTTTGGTCCAAGGAAAAAACAATGTGAGGCATCACCTATAAGTAAAGGAAATTAATAAACCTTTTTAGTGTAATCTCTTTCTTGTGAGGTATGATGATAGCCTGATATGAATTTCTCTATCTCTACATGTTTGGAACAGTATATGCTTGAAATAATCTTAACTGAAGAGATTTCCCAGTCTTTTAAATCCTGCCATTGCAGCTTACCCTTACTCTCAGTAATACAAAGCCTTTTAGTATGACTTCCTATTACGAATCTAACTGCCATATTTTGAACATTTTCAAGCAGACCAGCTGACTCAATATTATGGGGATTCTAGCAAACATGTACTTATTTGATTAGTGAATGCACATAAGCAAAATACCGCTGTTCTTTGAGGTTTTCGGGAAGCCAACAAAATGTGTATGGGTGGACACACGACAGCTACTACACCAATAAGCATCGTGGCCAACCAAAATTAAGTTTATTCCTATATGGGCGGGCGCGGCAGAGTGTGAGCAGACAATGGTCGGCTTTTTCTGGAGTCATATACAAAGGAACCCCAACATAACGAATGCACTAAAATCAGCAATTTGGTTTGTTGTACTCAGATTCGACCGTTTAGTCAAATAAGTACATTTGCAAATGGATTGTTTTCCCACGGAAAGGGCCGCAGTCAGAAAACACAAATCTGAATGAGAAAAAAATTTTGAATTTGAGAGTCAGCGACCAAAGATACGGTTTCACGGTGTGTTAACGATACCTTCACATAGGTAGCATGAAGCAAACCCAGCCTTGCTTTCGCATCCACCCTGTCCTCTTTGATACTGCCACACACAGTGGAACGACACTATCATGAAAAGTGCTGGCAGTGGAGGTGAATGCTTTGTCTGTATCAAACTTCAATGCATCTCTGAAACTACAGATTATGCAACCCCGTGTACTAAACACGGGGGAAGACTGTGCACATAATACCACGCCATATCAGCACGTCTAGTCTTTCCACAGGCAGCAGATCACCTCTAGAACAGGGTGTGCAGGCTGCAGATGTGCTCAGCTGCGCTCACAGCCATGGCGCTAGAAAAGAAGACGCACGGACTGGGCCCTTCTGAGGGCCCCCTTAAAAGCTCAGTTTGTCATTTTTTGTTTCTGTAATAGGCTAGTGATAAAAGTGAATTTGCTTCATGCCTATTAAGAAATGTTGTACACATGGTAGAAAAATTATGAAAGTAGAACATTTTATTACTTTTCACCCCTCTCAGTTGGAATATCGTACAAATGCATAAGCAGCCATTTTTGCCTTGTTTCATCTAAGATGTTTTTTTCATGCTGAAAGAAAGGCATGTGTTTAAAAAATAAGCTTGGTTGCAACATGTAAAGGAATTATGTAATGTCACAAGGGTTCCTGAAATCAAAATATATTTATGATTTCTTTGCGACTGGAACACTCAAAAGGAAAACGACCTTTTAAACAGACTAAAACAAAGCCACAGCACATGCACCCATACTAAGCCAGGGACTGTATCAAGCTGATATGAGAAGACTTTCAAGAAAGTATCTTTCCCGGTTTGGGAAAATTCTTAAAACAATGGTTAATACCTGGCCCCACGCCTTAAATCTAGAAGGAATAAAGTTCTTAAGCTACTCTGTGTTCTTTCTTGAACCCAACAAATGTGCCTAGAAAAATGGGTCAAGTCTACATCTTGCCGCATCTGTGGCAAGGTGTGAACAAAAAACTCGCTTTAGCTGGCTGCAGTGCTCCCTGCGATGAATATTCAGGCAGAAAATTGTTACCCCAGTGTGACTGTGCACCCAAGAAAACAAAATGTGGTAGACTACATCAATGCAAACGGAAAAATCTTTAGTCCATGCTTGCTGGCAACCTGTGTCTGTATTGGCCTCTAGAAGAATTGTGGCCCCCACGTGCTGGAATATTTCCGTGGCATAGAAAACATTGTGTGATACCAGCTATCAAGTGCTACCATGAAGTAGCTACCAGCTATCAAGCTATCAAAAGAGCTATAGGCAATTTTGCTGCAATAACAGTACTGTTTTTATAGCATTCGTTGTGGGGAGTGCAGCTTGCCCCTTTTGCCGGAGTTCTTGCTGAACGGCAATTTATTATCAGTTTGTTATATGTGGAACTTGAACAGCTTATATTTTTGTCTCCTCAATCCACACTTCTGCTGCACTTTTGCCAGCATCTCTACACAGGGTGTCTTGACTGAGGTCATACCAAGTAAGCACGCTACAAGCCTTGTGTGCATCGTTTTCATGACTATTTCGATGACCAAATTTCATTTTCAGTGACTTCATCAACTAAGTATCTAGCGGCAGCTTGAACATGGGTACTCATGAGAACTCGCACCAGGCTTGGTCAAATACGTCCAGCACTGCAGCACTGAGTGTGAACCATGCTGTAAGAGTTGGCAACTAAATTGCCACCTTGTGATTGAAACTTTTCATCCTTACAATCAAGGCTTCAATTGCCCAGCCAGCGAGCTACAGCAAAGGTGTGAACTATAGTCATCTGATGTCACATTCTATGTCATAGCGATAGCAGGTGATCCCTCCAGTGGTGGCCCTCAAGGCCAACAGGCATCCCTTTCTATGCACGTGCTTGTGTAGGACTGGGGAGATGGTGCCAGTTTGTTCTTCAGCATTAACACTGTTCACGCTGTATCAGGAACACATTTTCTTACTCAGTGCAATAGCCCTTGAACCTACATAATTGCCAATGAGTCCTTTGTCGACCAACCTTTCCTTTGCCATGTCATTTCCTTCTGCCTTGATGTCACAGCAACTTCAGCTATATGAAGCAATGATGGTGTTTGAGTACCCACACAGCCTTGCAGCTTTCCAACCTGAACATTGCTTCATTAAAAGCTGACATGATTTGGTCTCAGCAGACAGATCAGAGTTTAAAAGAAGCCTTAAACTTCTTTCAAAGTCATTCTAACCTTGTCAATAATCCCGTGCCTTTTGATGTGTTATTCAGCATTGTCCAAAGCAAGTCGGCTCTTAAAAATCAAAATAACAACTTTGTGAGGCCACCTACTAGGCTACCACTGTCTCTTCAGCCAGCCTGAAGTGTCTTGCAGCCATCAAAGCTGGAGTGCAAAAAAAACGACAAAGAAAAGTGTGGCAGACAAAATGCTCATGGAAACCCATATGTTTATGGACTGTTACACTGACTGAAAAAGATGGTGGCTTCCCAATACAGTCTTGATGTACGTAGCTGTTTCAGTCACGAATAAACAGCCAGTTGCGCAGTCCTGCACAAGCACAGTGTACAGATGCCCATGGATTAAAATTTGTTGTGTGTGCATGTGGTACAGTGTACCACATTTCATGTTCCTGAGGCTGCAGTACACTGGGAAGACTGGTTGCAACTTCAATAGTAGGCCCTTAGAGTATTGCAGCCCTTTGTTCATATTTTGCTGCAGATTGTATCAAATGCGAATGCAAATTGTTTTGCAGGACACGTCAGTTCAGTTCAAGCAATTAGACAGAGTAACCCAAGAAATAGTTTAAGCCTCGAAAAGGTCTTAATACAGTCCCTAGTTTAGTACAGGTTTTCGCCTGATGTTTTGGCTTCTTCTACGGTATAATGCTGTTGCTTGCTAGGTACTGGTGGTGTGATGTGCACACTCTCTTGTGTTGCTATAATGACAACTTGTAAAAAAGATTTTCCTTCCTAACAAACATTTGGATACAGTGCCTGTGAGCTCATCTTTTAACCTGTTTTTCATTTGATCTGTGCATTTACATTGAACGTAAACTAGAAAATATCAGTACTCAGAATCACAAAAGAACACACCTGTGTAACGATTCTGCCGAGATCGTGGGAGTGGTCCAGCCACAGGATGCAACGCAGGTAGAAAGGCCTCCTGAGTTAAAGCAAAATAACAATCGTTGTAAGACGCGAATAAAAAATTTTATTCTGTGAGGCTTTCAGCATGTATACTAATTACCACATTTGTATGTAAAATAGTTTTGCATAATAGCTGAGCAAGGTTAACGTCTCGCCCTGTGACTGTCAGCCAATGCTACTCATGGCAATGGTGGCAAATATGGCACATCCTTTCAAATGGAACTTTTGTGGGTTACATGAATTTAAAAGAACTTAGGTTTACATAATACATAACACCTGTGGTTAGAAGGATGTCTTGCATGCAGCACCAATGCCACAAGTGGCACTGCTTAACACTTCCAGGGCCAGACTTAGTACATAAACAATACAAATGTGCAACAATGTGAACAGGTGGTTAGCTGCTGCTATAACTCAAAGATTGCATGCATCATGTAGATGTGAATGCAGCTCCCATCAGGAGCGAGTTGCCCTTTAGTGCACTTCACTTCTCTTCCTCTTTTGTCTTCATTGCATGTTGGTGCCATATGGTAATAATGAACAAAAATTAAGCACTTCAGTTCCCATTCTTGTTTTACTACATGCTGTAAAGTCATCTAAGTGCGCTTAATACTCTTAAGAATGTACTTTAGCCATTTTGTCAATATTTTTCGCTTGGCTTCACTACACCTTAATGTAGTGCAAATTCTAGACAATGCTTACAAAAAAACCTACTCCACACAATAACACCTCCAATTAACAGTACACAGTCTATGGCTTCGAGATGTGTACATACATACTTTATACATGGTTACAATGAAAATATAAGTGGCTGTTCTAATACGCACACTTAGCATACTGCATAACAGTCACCTGGTTCCAAAATGGCTTTTTGTTATCACACATAGGACAGCCACAACTATAAATTTAATTCTGGCAGTAACTTAAGCCACGGCCAAAACCTTCATAGTGCAATCAATGAAAATTTTCGAATTTAGAGCAGTTAGACATAAACAGGGCAAGTAGTTTTAAAGTGTTAAATAATGAACTGTTATGGAATATGGCGGTAGAAGGCCATGCGCCTGAAACATAGGTACTGTTTATCATATAAGCACATTCTTATATTTTTGCTTAGTTTCCTAGGGATTGCATCAAACAGTTTGCTTGTGTAAATTTTGCTACATGGCTGTATCGTATTAGCCCTTATCTTTTCGCATTTGGCTTACTGCAGCTTTATGCACATGCATAAAGCTACTACTGCTACCACTTTCTACACTACTACCTACTACCTACACTACTACCTTCAGCTGAAGGCCAAGCACTATGCTGTCCAACATACATGCATTTAACAACACCGAACAGTAGACAGAGAATGAGCAACTCTTTTATAAAGTGCAGTTCTTTGGAGACACATTGATATATATCTGGAAAACAGAGATTTTCGCTAAAATTATAACTTAATATAATTGGTACTGAGCATAATGCATCTTGCAATAAACTTGCATTTACCGCACACCATTATACACACTGCGACCTCTGCAGCTTCTCCACAATCTGGCACAATGTGCTCAAGCTGCCTGTAAACCCTGGAAGGGGTCTATGATAGTTTAAGAAGCTTAGCAAACATGAGAAAGACCTAAAATGAAGGTCAGAGAAGCAAAGCAAATTTTTAACCATTCCTCTCTATGTTGCTATGAATGTCAAGGTTCCAGCAAATGATGTGTTTGAACTGTGTTTTTAATCGTGCAATACTAGAGAGCACATTTTTGCAATAATAATGTGACAGAGAAGAATGACAGAAACTAACTTAATGAATATTTTTCTAAACTTGCATGAGGTTTTCGTCATTATGCTGATGCACACACCTGCATACCTCTACTGTGAAGTCTTGTTTCAGTTTATTTTATTGTCACATAGTAATTTACACCATACACTTGTCCTGAAATACATCACGTTGGGCTCCTTCAGTATTTTTTGCTTACTGGAAACACACATGCCTATACAGGGCAAGCACTCAATACATGCAAGACTGCCACGGGAATGGCCACTCGAGGTCGACTGTTAGTACAGCGCAAAAGACGAGGACTGAAGGAAGAACACAACACAGGCGCTGTCACACAGAAACATACTCAAGGCACTTTGCGAGATTTTCAGGCTTCTTTCATGCTCTAAAAACACATTATGTAGCACATATTGAGCCACAGATAGCTGTACTGGGAAATTTTCACGTTGCTCTACAACTTTATAATTGAGACTTTTTATCTAATTAGAGAAGTTGATTAATTGATTAAGACTAATTAGGTAATTAGGCAAAATGCAGCAAATCCAAGTATTTCCAAGAGACAGGAAACAACATTACATAGGTTCTGTGCAGCTAGATGGCATATTCATATTTTTAAAAGTTTGCTAGAGTTACGTGGGATAACCTGCATACCTCCTATGGAACAGGTGTCACACCAATCACTCTAAGTAATGCCGCTAAACTAGCCATTGTGCTCAAAACATACAGGGTAAAAAAGCAAATTCTAGGTAAGAGCATACCAAGGCCTCTATTGCTGAAAAGGGAAACTGATGGGAGGCGCCCGATCTCCGGCCATGAAGCTGCTTCATCCTCACAGTTGGCAATGAAACGACCGCAGCCGCAGTCCTGAAATAAAAATGAAAAATTTGACACTACAGTGATCACACAGAACACAAAAAAGCTGGTCACAAGCTTATCTTGGAGAACATCTGCTGCTACATTAGGTTTTGTATATTCGTCAGCTTATTGTTAAACTAAGCTTGCCAATATTTTATATCTTAATGGCTTTGCTCTTTACAAACCAATACCTTTGCCCAACTCATGCACATATGCGCTACTTAAGCTATGAGATGTTTACTGATCCCTTACAATGAATGGCTTCTAAGACAAATTATTTCACACAAAAGGATGCATAACTTATGAGTGTTACTGACATTGAATACCAAGGTAGTACCTTTTTTTATAGACAATCGCGGACTTGAAGCACATTTTTCTCACAGATACAGGTTACAGGTTGATCGGTCTGCCCTTTTTTTTTTTTTTTTCACCAGCAACAGAAATTTTGTTATTAATACTCGTGCAATATAGGATGACGCTGTGGTGTGTGATATGATCCCGAGTTGAAAAGCGCAACTTCTTTGTGTTAATTTGGCACTTAGAATTCAATACTAAATATCTGTACCCAATAGGCAATGGCACAGCAGCAAAGTAATTAAACATTAAACAAGTTCAGGTATCCAGAGCACAGCGCCAGCTGTTGAATAACAACATTGCACAAGCATCGACTATATAGATATAACGTAGTAAGTGCACCGCAGGCGTAGTGGCGGCCTCAGCAAAGAACACAGGCATGGAGCGACGCGCCCGTATGACCTATCACCGGCAATGCTATCGCGTAAATTGATATATCTCGTCACGGCACGGGCACCGTTTTCTGCCGGCCGAGGTGCCGGCGCCACTGGTACTCACCTGCTCCGGCCGCCGAGGTTCAAGTGACGGCGTATCCAGTAATCTGAACCCAAGCAGGACACCTGTTACCGCCAAGCAGTACGCTAACAATAAAGAGGTTCTTATACTCTGACCGGCAGCTCATGCGGCGTTGACCCGTAGTGCCGTAGGAAGCTCACCACACGCTTTTAATACCACAAACGCGCCGCCGACATTTCACGCCCGTAGATCAAAGTCGACGGGCGCAGGCTCTACATGCTACGTGCCGCAGTCGCGCACTGCCTGCACAATCAACGACGTGGGCGCGAAGAGACACCGACGATAGAAAGGAGCGTACTGGCAAATCTGCACAATGCGCGCTAAGTGGGCGACCTACTGCACACAATCGCACGAGCTAGGGGATTGGCGCCACGTACGCGCCAGCTAGCAGATACCGCGCACAAAGAAGCGCCGCCGGTTCTCGCTCAAATGATCGCTGTACAAACACTCACACACGCGCACCGCAGTAAGCCCTTAACGAGCCGCCACATTTTCAGGCCGCGGTTAGGCGGCGAAGCTTAGCTCACCTCGCACTGCACGTAACTATTATGGTAGTGGCTTGCGCTTCGGGGATCATGTCGAATGCTCACATCCGCCCAATTAAAGACGCGGCAAAGTCCCTCATTATATAAAATCCTAATTTTTAAGTACACTCGCTTGACTCTGAGCACTCAAGTCGCCTCGATTACGACAAAGCTCGAAGAAACACAGTGATCGTGCAAAATGGTTCTGGACGGTCAACTGTCGCGCCATGTTGTATCGAGACCTTCAACAAGTCATATCAGCGCGTCTCCTCACTTAGAACACATGCACACTCATAGAACATGTAATAATCGTTCAAAGTCACTTACCGTGGAGTCTTGGGGGTTCAAAGCAGTGAGAAACATCAACCACGGTAGAAGAATGTGCCGTCGCTGGTCGAATGGCCGTCGCTGAAAGCTGCTTCAACGCGCGCGCGCGCGCACCGAAGGCTGGTGTTCCTCCGCGCGTAGTTCCGACTTCGGCGTCCTCTGCAGCACCAAGGCGCGGCTACTCCGAACAGAAAAACAGCGCCGACACACATTGCGCGGGATATTTCGAATCTGACTGCAGAAATAATCCTACTGAAATTGTCGCTGCGGCTGACTGCCTTGTTGGTCATGGCTGAGTTATTCTTTTCTCTGTTTGGCTCGTCTCAATTTCCCCTACGCCACCGTTATTCCTTGAAAACCCCCATTTTACAACCGCAATGCCCCTTCAAATGGGGTCGGGGGTATAATAATGGTTCTAGCTTATTTTACTTCTTCTCGTGGGCGTACTCATTTTAAGCTAGGGGGGAAAAATGGCATATCAACTGTTAAAACGCCCATATGGGCTTATTTGTGTTTACAGTGTGGCTATATCGCGACTAAAGAAGCAAATTAAGCGAGTGCGGGCATACAGTACGAGGCCTACAATCCAATCTTGTATGTGCGAGCGTGAGAACCGATTTTACTTTTTTGCACCTATTCGACAACGAATTAACTTCGAGAGCTTGACAGGCGTTCCTCCAGCATAGAAGAAATGGGGCAGTCGAGAGATGTAGTAGTCGCCAGCCCCGCTGCTCCTGCTTCAACGTAGTTCCTACGAGAGGAAGAAAGAGATAGAGAGAGAGAAGCAAGGAAGAAAAATTAAAAAAGCAGGGAGGTTAACTAAATTTTGTTCAGTTTGCCACCCTATACGTAAGAAGGGGCGAGAGGTGCGTGGAAGAGAGAGAAGGCAAGAGTTCAAATTATGCGCGTACTGTGTGATGCCCAGCGTTTCTGCCGTCGGGCACTCAAACCTGTCGCCTTGAGGTATTGCAGAAGCGCTCGGCGTGGGGCTTTCTGGGCTGATGAGCTGTGAGGACAGGCTGCCAGGATCTTTTCTTCCATATAAGGCCGACCGTCTAGTCTGCTCAAAACACACTGGAGTGTCTAGTGTGGTTCGTCGAAACGGGGAAAAGTGGCAGACGATAGTCTCTTCCCATCTGCACTGAGCGCAGATAGGTGAGTCAGTCATTCCAATGAAATAGCTGTACGGCTTGATGAATACTCCAACCCAGAGCCGATACTGCAGCCACTCCGTTGCAGTCGCACGAATATACAAGGTCTTTGGGATAACAGTTCCGAACAAAACGCAGGTGCGTGCTATGCGAATTGCACCCACAAGAAAATGAGAACTTTACACGTTGTCCAGAGCAGACATTGAAATGTTAACAGTTGAAGATGCACACAATATTTTTTTCTGTGCTGTACGGCCCACCGGATGGTGGAATAGAAAAATGCCTTAGCCTTCTAGAGTGTCTCTTAGATTACCTGTCAAGAAATCGGCTTCGTTTGTTTGTTTACGGTCATATTAACATTCATGTACAAGCTGTATCACCGCCACAGAAAGTGTTTGTATCATTTTTGCATGCTTTCGGTTATTCTAATCTTATCAATGCGCCAACGCGTGTCACATGTGCCAGTTCCTCAACCATAGACATTATAATCACTAATGCTGACGACAGAACGACTTCCGGTAAAATAATATCTGACATCAGTGATCATCTTCCTGTATTTGGTTTTCTTTTTCTATGTACAGCCCCCATCAAACTACTACCAGTAACCCTTTGTAATATCAAGGAATCAATGCAATTACTTTAGACCATTTTCGAACTACAGTTACTACTGCACTTGAATGGTGTGACGTGTTGTCTTTGAACGACACCGAAAATTCGTAGAATGCACTGATAACAAAAATCAAATTTGTATATGACAAATGCTTTCCATTAGAACGCACTCGAAAACAAAACAAGCCAGAAAGCCTTGGACCACGTGAGAATTAATGCGCAAAATAAAAACCAAACACGCAAGCTGTTAGCTCAGTTTTTGAAATCCAGAGAACTTTCAAAGTTGCAGATATGCCAAAAAAACTCGCTACCAGTTAAACCGTGAGCTCAGAGTAGCCAAAATACAGTATTTTAAGAAAGCATTTTCACATTCACCTAACAAAAGTGTGAAGAACCAATGGGACCATCTAAATAAAATTCTATACTGCAGTTCTAAAAACACTGTTACGTCGCTTATGAAGGATGAGCTTTTACTAAGCGGAGGAGACCTGCCTGTTGAATTTAATAATGTTTTATTATTATTACTCAAAGGCTGTGTTGTTGTAGCACTCCCATAAATTACGTCCATCACGCATCTGGCGCTTCACATTTGCTTTTTATATTTCCCACTACGGAAAGTTAGATAATTACAGTGTTTTCGAATCTTAGAACAAGTGAAGCTGAAGATAAAGATGGATTTCACATCAAACCTTAAGTATGTTGTCCGCTTGCTAGCCCCAGTTTTTATGCACATTTATCACCTTGCTCTCTGCACAGCAGTTTTTCGAAAAGAAATTCAGGTAGCGAAAGTTACTGCAATCCATAAAGGGGGTGGCGCATCAAACTTGTCTAACTTTCGACCAATCTCGACTTTTCCAGTGATATCAAAAGGCCTAGAACAAGGGATGTATACCGGAATTCACAAGTTCTTAATGAAACATTGTCTTATCTGATTGTCAATTCGGTTTCCGACAGAAAATGACCACAGAAGCAGCATTGATGAAGCAAAAGGACATTATAATTGACGGATTTGAAGCAAAGCAGTTAGTACACGGGATATATGTAAATTTTTCGAAAGCATTTGATCTTCTGAGTCACGATTTATATAATGATGCAAAAACTCAAAAACTGTGGAATAAGAAGGAACTGCCTAAGATTATTAGAATTCTGCCGCGCATTTTCTAGACTAGCGCCCATCCGTTTTATTCATTAGCTTCACTGCCTCTTTCTTTAATTCGTTTACTTATTTTAGCATTACCATCTATTCCGTTATTTTCCGCTGCATAACAGACAAATGGAGTAGCCGAGGGGCTAAGTTACCTCAGTCTCTCCACAGTAACAGAAGAGACAAAAATTCAACTGGGATAGAGCAGGCGCCGTCAACATCCATGACGCATCCACTGCGAGCCGATGCGGGAACTTTGAGGCAGCGTTGCTATATACCCGTGTTTTGTTTTTCCTCCTTGTCTGGTTTACCAAGCCTCTTCTAAAACGCTAAGAGGGGCCTTTCTAAGAGTGGCCATTCTGGTATCGCACTAAGGGCAACTTACTCATAGAACTTAAATTAATTGTCCCTTTAGTGTTCATTTAATGTTCACTGATCGCTTGAATAACTCGTGCTATGTGTTCAATTAGCCTGATTGATTCACTAACAACGTATATAGTTATCTATATTTTAAAGTACCCATCTAGACGCATAGCCTACAACAGAGAAGCTGTATAGCGTATCGTGAAATATACAATCAATCTTCTTTCATAAAAGTAGCAGTTGTGCTTTTAGTTTTGCGGGATTCCAGCGAAAGTGGGCAAGCTTTGAAGTAAACTACTGCGTGACTATAAGTGCTTACGCGCGGCGTAATGTATGCAATCATACAGCTCTCCGATGATCAATATGTGCTGCACGTAGACCGACCGCATTTAAGACTGCAGCCCGCCAGCGAAAACGATCGCTTCGAGGCGGCGACGGCCACTAATTGCCTCTCGCATGCATTACCATTCACCGCCACAATCTTCTCGCCCATTACGCAGTCTGTCAATGGCAAAAACGCTGAAACAACCTCAAGAGTTGCTTTGCGCTCTTTATGTCCCGTAATCTCATCATTTCAGCCGCTAAGTTATCAGCAGGTGTTCGGGAGGCGAAGACCGTTGAGTTCTATTATCACCGTCGCTTGTAGCCTTTTCGCACGTCTTATCTGCGTGCAGCACCGATAATTTGTTCGGACCATGTTTGTGGGCTCTGACATGTCTGCACGCATGCGTCTAGTCGCGTGGTGCTTGCTTAGATCTGGCACGCCATTCTTTGATGCTCGGAAAAACTGGAGCCTCCGTGGAAATATACACTTTTAGAATAGCATTAATCGCCTTATGTAGGTTAACACCAAGCACCTTAGGGGGACGTTAAGTGCGTGTCCCGTCAAGACTTTTAGTTTAACGTGTGGGAGCGCAAACGTAAGAAGGACGTTAGAAGTGGCTGGTGCCTTGTGCCAAAGGTATCCAAGCCTAGGTAAACTATAAGCAACCATCCTCTTGTTGCTATGCGGACTAGTCTCGTTTAGGCATATGGACCCCCGAATCACCGAACATAAATTGGACTTCCTATATATGCACTCATAACTGACGTTTCAGGTGAGTTTAGAGGAAGCGAGAGCTCATTTGAATAGTTACTGGCGATCAGTGAGAGCGTAGCCATGACGAGAATTCACGGTGAAGTGGGAGCAATGGATGCCGCCATGTCGAACAACGCTATTTCTTAGCGGGCGTAAGCATTAAGAACGTTATAGTCGCCAAATAACGTACGTTATCATAGCGCGCGTAAACCACAGAAAACCAATAACGTTCAGAGCATGCGCAGTGATGACAACTAATGCTATTTCTTTACGTACGTAATGCGTTTGCGTTTGGTTTCAGACCCTATTATAAAGCTGTTTAATAAATCGTTGGGATGCTTTCAAACGCGCTATCCGCCTCTTTGGAAGTTAGCTAATTAATCATGGCTAATCAGCAAATTAGACCTTCCGCGAAAATTAGCCTCAGTTGCCCAAGGAAACAGCGAACAGTACTGCATCGCTTGCGTAGCGCGCTCTACCTTTCGTTACGGCTTGGCACAAGAGATTTGGAACACCTTGCATCTGTTTTTTGGGATCGACGAAACACCATGACAGAAGCTTTTTTCCACTGCTTATGATCATGCTTTCCTTGCCTCGATGTCAATTCTGTTACCTGAAAAATACCGCAGGTTATCCTCTGCGGTACGCATCATGTGTCTCTCCCCTTGTCTAAAACCTCACTATATCTCAGCTTGACTAGTATCACGCAAGTTTCTCCTCTTTCCTATAAATGGGACAGTCAATCAGGCCGTTTATACATATTTTAAGTCCTCCTGTGTGTCTTTCGTCGTGCGCGAAGTTCTCTATTTACCTCTGAACCACCAGTGTATAGGGTAGCAAACGTCTGGTTGCCTTCCATGCCTTTCCTGTGCTTTTTTTTATCTCTCCTCCGTACAGCAGCCTTACGATCTATTAAAGTTGAATAATTTCTTTTTCTGTCTTTTGTTGCAATGTCCCTAGTTTCCTTGCCGCACAATTGTTGCCCCGAATTCGCCAACCATTTCGATCAAGAACTGCTTATCATTAGCTGGTTGCCTTCGCTATTACGATGCTCGCTGTCACGAATAATTAATTTATTTATTTATTTCATGTACTCTGAAAGGCACCGGTGTCATTAGGGAAATGAGTGATAGGATAAGAATGCGTACATATTCATTGGATATGAACAAACACCACGGTGCAAAGTAATCTTCAAGTTGTAAGAAGGCGGGATAAAAGTGGTGAACGCAGCAAGGTGGTCTTAGTTTACAGGCTTGCTCTGGGAATGAAAGATTCGCTGTACAGGTTCGTACAAGAGGCTGGTATGCTCATTTCGGGGCCAGTGTCATTGGCGTCTTGCCTATAACGAGCTTTCCATTCGCTAGCCTGTGCCAGGCTGGGCAGGTTTGTAGACCAGAAAAGAAAATTTCCGTCATATGCATGACTGACTTCTGACACAGGCTCTGGCCACTGATAGTGCTTTGGATCTGGGGAGCCACATTGAGCACCATAAAGAAGGTGGTCTTTCTGAAGTTGTCGTTATTTGTGGACATCTACGTAGCCTATGGCTGCGGCATACAGCCCAGTAACGCCCTTCAAGTAATAGTCATAGGAATCACTTCCCGTGGCTAGCGGTTTGTCCATGAATTCCTCAATGACCGCGCGGTGCACGAGCGTTTTCCTAATCCGCTGCCATCGGATTGCGGCCGCTGCTGCCGGGAGCCGCACCCGCCACCTCGTGCTCCGTAGCAGAACGCCACAGCCACTCAGCCACTGCGCAAGACGCCCCTGTTGCCTACCGAAAGCAATCTGCCGATCGAAGGAATCTTTGCCTCCGTTTGCCAAATCTGGGCTTACGAACTTAAGCAAGTAGAAAAATGGTGTCCTGTGTGTTTTTTATTCTTCTTCTTAGTATTGAACGAACGGCTACAATGTTACGACGCGATTTGTGCCCCGCACAGCGGCTGTCAGACTGAGCCACTGCCTGCAGTAACTGTCAGGCTAGTATTGTGTGTAACAACAACAACGACACTGTCGCTGTGATGTGATCGGGATGAAATGCACATAACATGAGGAAGAACAAATTGTTTCTTTGAAAAAGGGGGCTCATGTACCATACGAAAAAGACGTAAGTACGTAAACCCGCAGCGCAGCGTTCTAGCGTGCATACTGCACTGCCACTAATGACCGTAGTGCCGGCTTTGGTAACGATGATTTTCATTTTCCATTCCCTTCGCCCTTAGTATGTGGGTCGCATAGCCGCCGTTATCGCGCGGATGGGCCACTAGGTGCGATGCGTGATATAAAATGAATAGAATCGAAGGAAAAGAATCCTTACAACACAGGACCTCTGGAGGACCGCCAGCCAAAACGACAAAGGCTCAGCGCATTCACCCGTCATCTCTATACCTTCTCGGAACAAGTGCCGCAGCACGACTCATTACCGAGTGCATTCCGTTCCCCCTTCGCCAGCTTTTTCTTTTTTGTGTGGGTAAATCGAATTCTGAGCGCGCGAGGAGCGCATCGACGGTAGTGGTGTGCGTCTCTGTCGCTCGGCTCGGTGCACCTATAGCGGCGGACTCGGCGCGACGCCGCCACTCGGCACGTTCCCGCCGACGGTCGTAAAAAGCGCGGTCGGCGTCGTCTGCCTCGGCTTTTGACCTTCGCCAGCCAACGGCGCCCCGGAGTGTCTGCTCTTCTCCACTCGGCGGGCCTCCTTTCGGGGTCCGCCGGGCGAGCGCCGATTTCAATCATCCGTGCGCCCTTTTGTCCTGTACGCGTGGGCCCGATCGTCCCGGAGAACGGCGGGACGTAATGCGCGCGGCGACGCAACTAACGCACGCACGCCACCCTCGAGTTTTAGACTTGAGCTCCCGTGCTGTAAAAACGAGCCTCTGCTGGAAGGAGTTTTTCGACAACGCGCACATGTAGGCCTTTCTTTCTTTCTTTTTTTTTTTTTTTTAATGCGCACTTTGAATCCAAACTCGGCGAACTTGGAGAAAGAGATGTGGAACAAGCCAGCAGAGAGGAGAGCACTTATTGGCTCGATGTCCTTTCCTGTTTTCCACCCGTAGCTTCCGTTTGTTATTATTTTTCGTCGTGATAGTAGATGCAGAAAAAAAAATTTGAACCATCAACTACGAGAACGAAAAGAAAAAAAAAAACATCTCCGATATGTGCGTAGGTTTGAAGTCACAGAGAACAAAAACGAAATGGGCACAAGCGGGACAAGTCAACCGGAAGAATGCGAAAGTTTTGTACGCCGCCGGTGTGTATCCGTTGCTCAAAATCGGGCGTCGTACAATTGACGGGCTATGCAGATCGCGGTTTTTCAGTGGTTATTATGCCTTTCTCCAGTTGAGAAGACGGTTGCAGAATCGATTCAACGACACAACGCAGCAGCCACATTTTCTCGATGGGCTTAATGCAAAAGTATCCTTCTGCTTAGATATTCCGGCACGTCAGCGGAGTTCATATGTGGTCACAGACTGCTTGGAGCTTTCCATTATGGCAAATCGCTTTCACCTCAGCGCAGCTGGCGCACATGGGAAAGACAAGGCTTCATTGTGCTGTGCGGCAGCTGCGTTTAGATGGGAGCAGTACGCAAAAAAAAAAAAAAAATGTCTGGATGAAACGGCGACCGAGACAACTTCATATAAGTAATACTCCTGTCAAGCGGGCAAGTTAAGTGCGCTTACGGAGAGTGCACTCGGTTTTAAGTTCACTTTCCCAAATCTAAACGTCGCAAGCTGAGTGTACTCGCAGAAGAGTGCACTCCGGTCGGAGTGCGTTCACGGAACGCACTTTGCTGGTCGAGTGCGTAGCCTCGCCGCCAGTGGTTTCAACGGTACAAAATGTAATGCTTAGAAAAAGGACACACAAGTGAATTCTAGCTGTTGAAGAGCTTTTAACAAAATAATCAGAGCATAACTCGCTGATATTCTGTTCTAGCAGAATAAAGTGCCGCCTCGTCGCATGCCACCATCTTGTTCTGGATTGGCTAGGCATTCGCCTTGGCCGGCCTTGACTTGCAACACTCTTATGATAAAAATACTTTCGTTTTTTGTTGAGTAAATATAAATTACGATTGTTTTTTTGTTTAAAATGCAACTAAAGGAATCGCTTCTTAGAAGTTTTTTTTTTTTATTTTAATCTACGTCTTCAAAAAACATGGTTTTAGTCTGTCGCCATTTTTTTTAGTGCGAGTGCACTCTGTTTTCCCGTTTAGCACCGCGTAGCCTAAAGTGTCGCTCAAGGTCCCGAAGTGCACTCCCTGTAAGTGCACTTAACTTGCCCGCTTGACAGGGGTGTAAGTCCAGATTTCTCTTGCGCACGGTTCCACTGGCGTACGTGCTCTTGCTCATCAATCGCTGCTTCAAGTGCAGTTTCTCGAACTTGCGCTATAGGGGCTATAGGAAAGCGAATACACTACGCGCCTAAAGAACTTTTCACACGATGTGATTTTCATCGTAGCGGAATGTGATTTTTATCGCACTGCGACGCAAATCGCAATCACACTCGTCGCATACTCCGTGCAACCGATTTCCACAACGTTGCTTACATCGTCGGTGCAAACAGCCCGATGGTTGCACCGTCAACAAGCAGGATCTCGAGTGTACGCCACGTAACAGAAAATTCGCAGATTCGCCAGAAAGGCCAAGCATCAATTGCGATAGCAAATTAGCAGACAGCCATACGAAGTAAGGATGGCACTTTTATTGGCCGCATCAACTCGAAAACATTCGCTTGCTAACTAAATTAACAAGCATAGTGTCAGAGTGCACAGCAAACATGAACGCATCACGCTCAATGACAGCGGACATTCGCTGTCAAAACGCTGGTGTGAGCAAGCGTGGCAGCAGCAGCGAGCGAAGTGACCTTCGCGCGGTCTATCGCTTCAACGCAAGAGCGCCGAGAACACAGCGCGGACAAAGGTATGAGCTGTCTGCAGATCCCTTTCAAGATACGGCGCGTGCGGCTTTGCAAAATACGCTCTTGTTGGCAGAGTCGAAGCCGCATCCCTCCCGCGCTGCTTCCCCGTTTTCCTTCATATATAGCGCGCAACATTGAACCGCGATCATCAGTTCCCCTTGCGGCCAGTCGCGAAATGCGCTGTTGCTGTCGGAGCACAACGCTGCCCCCCCCCCCCCCCTTCCCTCCCTTCGATCCTCCCACGGCCTTTCACGCGACGGAAGACGGCCCGTTTGCTCTCAGCTTTCTTCCTTCGCACGCGCCATATTGAGGCCCGATCGTCGGCTTCCTTCGCATGCACTCACTCGCACATACATCGTACGACGCGCTGCGACGGTGTTATTGACTTTGAACATCATACGGAAGATTATGGCGACGGCGACGGCAAAAGTGCGCCTAGATATTTGCTAGCGCAATAAAACAAAATGAGGAAGAAGAAAAAAAAATGAAAGGAAAAGGGAGACGAGTGGTGGGCACAGTGAGAGTAGTGCAAATTACGCTGTAGATCATTTGGCAGTTCTGGCCGGTGAATGGCGGTTGTTGCATCCGAGATTTTGGTGCGCACATTTACGTCTCAATTTTACCCCCCCCCCCTTTTTTTTTTTCTTTTTGCGTGGTTAGACGTATGGCACACAAGAGGCATCAGACAAGATGACGCGAACCAATACAAATGCTAAATTCAACTTGCTATCGCAGGGGAATTTTGTGCGATTACACATCTGGAAGGCACAAATGGCAAACAAGAGGCTTCAACAGCAGGCTTCACGAATCAATTTAAGCACTATGCATAACGCGTCATCGCAAGTAAAACGATTGTGCGGTTACATTTAGGTGCATGTAAAAAATCCGACGGCGTTTACTATACGGAATCTCATATCCAAGAAGTTGCTTTTGGACGCTGAACACAGTCGATCGATCGATCATTCGGTTATTCAATCAATCAATCAATCAATCAATCAATCAATCAATCAATCAATCAATCAATCAATCAATCAATCAATCAATCAATCAATCAATCAATCAATCAATCAATCTTCGACGTTTAATTGGTACACTTACTCATCCAAGCAGGACACGCTGTTATGTTCAGAAGTGGGCGCACATTCTCTTCGGCGACCTCAGTCAGCAAGATCTGCTCCACAACTAGTAGGAATATAGGGTTTGTAGCAGTGAATATGGGTGCCCGGCTCGGCTGCGGGAGGTGCGTGGTACGATCCCCATCACCGGACAACCACCGCTTTATACTGACACTTGTCCTCGTTTATCATTCTTCGGTGGCCGCTTTTCACCGGCTAATAAATGTCAAACGTTATCGCTCGGCGCAGGACGCGCCTGCATGGATCGAAAGTTACTCGAATGCTATCGACCCATTGTCTGTCGTCACCGAAAGAAACCTTGAGTAATCTGATTGTATGCACGACACAAATGTGTAGTACTTTGTGGAAAACACGCGGGACTACCGATTACGCAGGAACCATCTGGAACCTTCGACTAATCATGTATAACAGCCGAGGCGGTTGACCCGCTGATCAGATTTTCGACGATGGCCGACTGCGCTCGCCACAATCGTTATGCTTTGAGTGTGACCTATTTTTCTGGGCACAGGTTCGCCCAATAAAGACTTAGCTTCATGATTTACAGTTTTGCTTATTTGTACTTCATTGTCACTACAACGTGGCAATATGACAGGTACTAGCAGCCCCCCGGCCACGCGTCCGGCCATTTCCGGGGTTCAAGAACTAAAACTAACGAAACTTCACACAAACTCTCAGAAAAAGAGATATTGGTATCGGAATCGCGAGGTTTGATTTGCGCATTGTCGAGCGGCCTAAATGCTTACCTTTTCCTTGAAGGGCCCTTCTTCAGGTCAAAACGAAACTTTTGATTATGAAATGCAAGTTATAAAGCGCAGTCGAAGGAGCGTACTGCGCTTAAAAAGAAAGTGAAAACGAAAAAAAATTTAGAAAGGTGTAGTAGCAACCAGCACAGAGGCAAGTGAAATGTTTCAAACAATGATGCAAGGAGGTGAGCTACCCTTTCCTCAACACAGGCTCTCACTCTTTGCCTCGAGCAGCGCCCACTAGCGATATTCATCTCCTCCTTTCTCTCACATCGAAAGCGAGTGCCCTTCTCATTTTTTTTTTTCTTTCTCTTTCACAACCCTCGTCCCCGCCAATCCCCGCCTCCGTTTTCCTGTCCCCGCCTTGCTGTGTGGCCCACCGAGTAATGCTTGAAATTCCAGTATATAGGTTTCACGGTGTACGTAGATGTAATACTGTGCAGACACCGTCGTGATCGCGAGATCTACACACCGGGCTCATCTGATTGCAGTGCCCAAATGGCGAGGGGCGCTTTAAGTTCTCGGTGAGCGACGATAGATCATGCAGGGAATAGATCGAAACCAGAAGCTGCGAAAGCTTCGCTGAACACCTGGTTGACGCTGTAGGTCTTTCACGCTTTAGCTGCAGGATTTAAAACTGTGACTCGTCGATGTCATAAATAAAAGAGAGACAGAAAAAAATAACTACGTAGGGGCATGATTTTGTGCGTATTTTGGACGTATACGGTAAGTTTAAGTAAGATTAGTTTACCTATATAGCACGCCAGGGTGGTCGCAAGCCATGTCGCCAGTTTTCATGTACACAGCCGTGGCCAAAGTACTTGTATTACGGTGCGCGGCATCGACGAAAAGAAGGTAATTTCTACACGGTGATTGCGTGCAGCGCAACGCTCTGCGTACAGTGCCTTCTTTGCGAAGTACGAGCACGGCTGCACTTGACCTAGGCAGCGAAGAGCTCCCCCTCTTTCTCTCGATATCGTTCTTCGTAAAATTTTATACGCAAGTGCGCGGGAATGTATTACGCCTTAGGCACACCCTCAATTCTGAACTGCGACAATTAACGAACCAACCAGCCATGACAAAAAGTAAAAACAACTATATCGATTACCAAATGAAAGAAAAAAAAAGAAGACAAAGCTACAGAAGTTTAGCAGAAAAATGAGAACAAATGAGGCACCAAGCCCTGTCGTGAGGTTGCATTAATCTAGGTGACCCCTTTCGAAGCTAGTCCACGTGTACTGAGCTCGATGGGCGCGTTTTCTTCCTTTTCTTTTTCCAAATGCCTTTTCGCGCCCATCAAAATGCGGCTTCCGTAGTGGAAAAGCGAACCCGAGACCCCGGACGGCCACACGTCACTCATGCCTTATTCACTGGTTCGCAACGTTCGTGTTAAGGGAATAGATAAAGCGAGTAGCTAGCGTGCGGAGGGGGCCCCAACTGGGAGACCATGGGATGTCGAGCGCCGTTTGGGAACAAAGGGAAACGGGCACGTGCTTGTTTTATGACTGGCTCGGGAATCGTTTCTTTACGAGAGGTTTATAGGCGGTACTCAGTCTCCCTTTACGACATGCAGCCAGTCCTGGCACGCCCTTGCCTCCTCTCCGCTGCCACAGTTCTCATTCGGCCTCGAAAGAGAGCCCTGGTTGCAGGACAGGCCGGCGCGCAGATGTGAAATATAGCAGCTTCGCTCCACATTATCTTTTCGGTATATACTGTCGAATAACGGAATTCGAGGGATTTTACTTTAAAGTAGCTCTCACTGGCAGCTTTGCCGCGTTTCTTCTTCTTTTTTTTTAGATTCTTGGAGCCTTCCGTGTATTTCTAAAGCGCAGCTGTAAATTGTTTTTGCGTGCTGCGCAGCCTTTTTCATTTATAATCTTATCGTCCTTATTATTTTTTACGTATATATATTTGCAAACGGTTGTTATTTTTCTCCCGCATTCTTATAACCTAGGTTGCTTATATCACATGCGACGCAACACTGGTCGTCTTCATAATGTAACACGGTTTCTCAGTATGAATAAAGGTCAGTGCAGGGTGTGTGCTAAACGTTGATCACATCCCCTTGGGCCCATATTTATGAAAATGCGGCTATAGCTACGTTGCAACATGGAGCAGTTCGCTTCATGTTTGGCGAGCTCCGTGCACATGTGAATTCGATGCTCTTTTTCTTCAGTCATGAGAAGAAGGTGTTATATTTTGCTATATAACGCGGTAGCAACAACATCATCGTCATCGTCGTCACTCAAAATTCGTTGGCAAGAGAGCGAAAAAAATAAGGAGGGAATAAAGAGGAAATATGAGGATCAACCCGACGACCCTCTGGTTCGCTGCTCCATACTCAAGTGGGCAAAGCCTTAGAACAAGGGAAAGGGACAGAGAGGGAACAATAACTGCAATAAAAGTGCGAATCGATTTTTGCAACAGCAGTGCATGTGGCCGCGGTCCTGAGATCTTCGGCCGTTTAGACCCGACCTGTAAAACTGTGAAAAACAGGCCGCTGTGCATCGTGTCGAGAATGGAACCGTCACATGTACTCGATGGGCTCCAGGCAACCGCAAGTCGCAAACTGATTTATCGGCAAAAATAACGAAAATCTTGAATAAGCGTTTCTAAAAGCCAGTCCCAGTAGTGGGGCTTCCCCCCCCCCCCCCCCCCCACCTCCCCCCGAATTTTTTTCGTGCTGTCCATGCGCCGCTGCCGGCCAAAACAACCCCTGGCGCCGGAAATCATGTTCGATTTTGTCTAGAATGTCCTTTTCACGCTCGAAAAAACATTTTAGCGCGAACATTGCGCAATCCGGCTGGATTTCGCGGCAACGCCCATGCACCGGGAGTCAAATATCGTAACGCAAGGAGCTTCATCCGAGCACAAAGTTCCAAAGGCGTGGCGGGCGGGCTCGTCGCGGCATCTCGCTGAGGTCGCGGAATCGGGAGCGCTTTGGATTTCAATTCTGACACCTTATGGGTATAAAGTTCTAATAAACTTTTAATGCGAAAGGTGTATTGATATTTCCAAAGTCGTGCTTTAGATTGTGAATTCCGTAACTTTGTGGGCTTAATGTTGTTATAGACATTTGACGCCAAAGGTACATTGACTTTCTAAAGTCTTAGATCGGCACATACAACGAGACAAGCCAAATCAACACACTATCAGACAAGTTGACAAAACACGCAGCGAGATACGATGAGACGAAGCTTTGTGGTGGTCCATTTGTGCCGTCGTGGCATAAAAAAATATCAACATTTTTTTTTCACCTACGCCAAAGCATCCATGTCAAGAACGCTAAAGCCAGCCAGGGTAACTGCGTTCTTATTTATTTTTGCTACTTTGACTTTTATTCGTGAAGACACATTGAGCCTCTTAAATTTTTTTATTCTTGCTACCCTACCCGCGGGCTGCCAGAGCCAGCCAGAGCGCATGCGTTTTTCTTGTGTTGCCCCGAAACTACCGCGCGGCGTACTTCGGTGCGCGTGTGGTTTTCTCTGGCCGAGTGCATTTTCGCCTGGCAGAGTTTTGGACGCCTTCTGGCTAGCAGACGAGAAAAACAAACAATGGTCGCACCACGCCATCACTGTGAAGACTTGACGGATTACACCGTGTTCGCTTGAGCGCAACCTCTCCTGAAAGTCTTGTCTCGCCGGTGTAAAAGACCGAGCACTATGCGTATGGTTCTCGGTGGACCAAGCGTCTCACGTTTTCTTCGATATTCATTCGGTAGCCACATTACGTGCCCAAAGTAGGCCTGGGATTGTGGCCAACATACTCTCCTTTGCGTTTTTTTTTTAAATTTCGGTGCCCCCGCCCCACAAAAGGGAAAGAAAAGATACATTGTTGCTGCGCAGCGAATTGTCGCATGGTGACAGTTTGTTCCTTCTTTTGCGGAAAGTAATGGGCCATGGCACACTTCGGTTGCCGGATACTATTATTATATTATTGTGATAGCAATTATATGAAGACTCCAGGCGCGTTCCTGCTGTCGTCGTCGCCCAAATGTTTCGTATGAAGTCTCAGGGCAATAACGTCGTGACCGCGCGCCGCATGCTGTATGTGCGAGTGAAAAAGTAGGGGGGGGGTGGAATGGGTGAGCCGACGATGGCGGCTCAGTCTTGCATGCGCAAAGGAGAAAAGCGGGGAGCAAGCGCGCCGCCTTTCGTCGCACGCGATACATAGGATGGAGTGGATGGAATGGGGGCGGGATCTAGGATTCTGTGAATCTGTGATTGCGCTACATGTTTATTTCCCTTGTTTGACGCATTACATACAGTGAATTTTTATTTGATACGTAGGTTTATTGAAGACTTATACGTATATTTAAATATCTTGTTGCGAGGTTTTGTGTATACGTGCAGTGAACTTACTTTCCAGTGACACTTTTTTGCCCTTTATCAAGCATTTGTATATTCCATTGTATCTTCGCATTTCTAATGAACGAGGGCGAGTTAAATGAAAGTGAGCCTACCCACCCCGCGCAATAATGGTTCGGTTCATTATCTGCGAGGCATGCGCGTAGCACACAGGCATCTTTCATTTACAAAAGCGACACGCAGATGGAAGAGTAAATGTTCTTTCATGCTCTCATACACTGGATTGAACATGGTTGCGTGACGTAATGGACACTTCAAAAGTTGAGCAGTGAGGTGCCGTGAATGTTTTGACAGCTGAAGGTGTTTCCCAAAAGGAAATTATTCGCCGTATGGCTGCCGTGTACGTTGGACATTGTATTTCATAGGCCACTGTGAAGCATTGGAGCAAACGGTTGAAAAAGGACGTGAAAGTTGCAAAGACGATCCAAGACCGTGCCAAAGCCATCGTGCAATCACCCCCAACACAAGTGCAAAAGTTGATGAGCTGATGAGACAAGAACGGAGGATAAACATCGATGAACTGGCAGAGCGTGTGAGCATCAGTCGCGATTCGGTTCACATCATAATTCATGAACATCTCGGTCATCGGCTCTTATGTGCGCAATGGGTGCCCAAGATTTTGAACCACCGCCAGAAGGTTCTGCGCTGCCTTGACTCATCTCATCCGGTATCACAATGAGGGTGTCGACTTCTTGTCTGCAATTGTGATCGGGGACGAACCATTGTGCCATTACTACGAGCCTGAAACACGACAGCAAAGCTTACAATGGAAACATTCAAATTCACCACCCCCAAAGAAAGCAAAGGCCGTCATTTCCGCTGGAAAGGTGTTGTTTACCATTCTTTTTCGATTGTCAGGGGCCATTACTGATAGAATTTTCTAAAGCCGGAGAGACTATCAATCGTTTCCGATATTGTGAAACGCCGGATCGGCTGCGTGTCGCAATCAAGAACAAGCGATTTGGAAAATTGACGAATGGGGTCATCTTGTTGCACGACCTGGCTATCGTGTTGGGCTGCTGAGCACGAGGTCGCGGAATCGAATCCCGGCCACGGCGGCCGCATTTCGATGGGGGCGAAATGCGAAAACACCCGTGTACTTAGATTTAGGTGCACGTTGAAGAACCCCAGGTGGTCGAAATTTCCGGAGTCCTCCACTACGGCGTGCCTCGTAATCAGAAAGTGATTTTGACACGTAAAACCCCATAATTTAATTTTAAATTTTTCCACAATTCCCGTCCCCATTTCGCTGATGTGGTTAATACAAAACTGGCAAAGTTCAAGTGGGAAACGCTGCAACATCCGCCATACAGCTAAGACCTGTTGCCTTGCGACTTCCACATTTTGGGGCAAATGAAAAAAACAGTTTAAGGGAAACAGATTCGTGTCGGACGATGACGTGAAAGAGTCAGTTGCAGATTTGTTGAAGCAGCAACCTAAGGAGTTTTATGAGACGGGATTCACCCAACTCGTTAGTGAAAAGGATAAATGTCTAAATGCTCATGGAGACTACTTTTAAATTAAGTGCCCCGTTTGTCATATATTTGCATTGGCTCACTTTCATTTGACTCGCCCTCGTATATTTTGTAGAACGGCTTTATATAGGTGCTCTCTGTTGGGACAATAATTTCGGTGCAATTACTCACGATACACGACCGGTGACAGCTGCTCCTGCGTAATACATTGGAATAAATGACAGCGTCATTGAGATTTTTCACTGGCCGTTGCATATGTACAAAATGTAAACAAGGTTGTTGAACGACAAAGTTTCATTAAAATACTTGTCCTCAACTTGCTCATTTCATGGTCTTTACATTTTTCATATCAGTGGCATGCGCTTCTTTGCTGGTTTCGAACTGATATAGTTCTAAGGATCGCGTGATAGTTTCTTTACTTATTAAATAGACAAAAACATGGAAGCATTGATATCAGTTATTTTGAGCGCAATTTCTGGCACATACGAGTATATCTTTTTATTAAAAATACACATATTACTTGTTTTGACAGTGCGTAGCGTTCAAGAATTCATTTGCAGCATCTTTGGCAATGGCAATGCAGTTATTATTCATGTATTTGATCTCTCGACAAATTGTTTAAGAGGAAGCTTTAGCTCTGGCCCAACTCCGACGCGGCCTATTCAAATAAATGTAAAACGCAGAAACGCTTTTCTGAGATAACCCCTGGATCACTTTTAATGGTATTTGTTGAAATTGAGAAAGTTAACTTCTAGTATTTGTTGGAAACGGAAGTTTGATTTAGGGCCTGGATTTTGTTTAAAATATTTTGAAAATTTTGAAAATGCGAAAAATACAGGAGCACGACGTTTACGAACTAAAAGCTCTTCATCAAAAACAGATATCGCGGTTCTTCGAACGGCATTATTATAAGAGTCAATGCGGACAAATTGGGTATGTCAATTTGTATCTTACGTGAATTAGTTACGTGGTGCACAAGGGTTCTGCAAAAGCCGTATTTCGATAATGCTAAATTGTTTGAGATTCATTTGTAACATATCAATTTTATCCGATGTAGATGTACTATTAGATGTGATTCACAGAATTGTGATATTACTTTTCATTGTTGAGTTACAGAGTTTTAAACGCGATAGTTTCGTTTTCTGAAAATCTGAGATTTGTGCCAATTTTTAATAAAAGATTGACTACCTAAATGGAAGATTAGAAACCAGAAGAATGTAGTAATTAAGTTTTTTTTAATACAACAAACCTCATCAAGTTTTGTGCAGTGGTTGCCGAGAAAAACTAATTCACCTTCTTTAGATAGGTAGTATTTAGATAGTATTTAGATAGGAGCATCCGAGATAAAGCTTCCTCTTAAGGATGGAGGCCAAGCTGCAACGGGAGCCCCCCCCCGCGAACGAAATTTCTAGCTACGCCACTGCATGCATGCTAATAATCGATCCGCAAAAATTCTAGCGCTCTTTAAATCCCAACGCAGACATCACAGTAACCTTTATCGACAGATCTGGTAGTGCCACTTCTCATGAAAATAAAAAAAAACGCATCCGTGCTTAACACCGTCTTTTTCTTTTTTTTCGCGCAACTTTTCAGACAACCAAAATATTTCACTGCCAGGATTTTCATACTCCCACTACACCATTATGTTTTCTATAAATATTTAGGTATGCCATCGCTGTTGAAAATGTAATTAACAAATTAAAGTTTTTTTTTTTCTTCACCCGGCGGCGTTGAAATAAACACACAGCTTTTGAAAGACACAATTGTACAGTCATCAATTATTTTAACTATGCTATTAACAGCAATCATTCGACACGGGATCTCTCCCGGTTGAATGGAAGAGCGGGAAGGTGGTTCTACTTTTCAAATCAGGTAACAAACAGTCACCATTAATATACCGGACCATTTCCCTCACAAGAATTTCTTGCAAAATATCTGAGCATATTCTGTTTTCAAACGTTGCTAACTTTTTCAAATCAAATTAATGTTTTTCCTTCATCACAACGTGATTTTCGCAAATCATATTCTTGTGAAACCCAATGAACATCTTTCACTCGGAAATTTCATGCCGTCATTGATCGTTCTTCTCTGACAGCAATTTTTCTAGACTTTTCTAAATTACTTGACAAGGTATGCCATAAACTGCTTTTCTAAAAAAACTACGCCAGAATAACATAACCTCTAAACTGCTCTATCGGCTTGAAATCTTTCTTGCTAACCATTACCTGTTTGTGTGTGTGAATAACGCAAATTCAGAGAACACTTCTGTTCGATCTGGTGTCCCTAAAGGCACGGTACTAAGCCCTTTACTCTTTCTTATCTACATTGATGACTTACTTTCGTGTTTCCTCGTACATTAGCCTATTTGCCTGTGATTAACTGAAATAACCTGAGTCGATGGTACTAAAACTCTTCAATCTCGCCTTGATGCTATTAACAAATGGTGCAACATATGGTTGATGGAACTTAACATAAGGAGATGCAAACATATGCGCAATCTAGAACATCATCTGTTTCGTCCATTTATCGCATTGCTAATACTTATTTTGAGACTGCATTCTCATTCGAATACCTTGGCATTCACATTACATCAATCCGATGTAGTCGTGTGCGACAATTTGAATTTAACTGTAACCTTCTTGGCTGGAACGACGAATGCGGCAGTTGAGCTGGCACGTGAGGTCGAACCATCGGTATATATATGTATGCGGTCATGATACGTCTGGTGTAGTAATAGGAGCGTAAGTTGCTTCAGAGCCGGCGATGGATGATTGGACTTTTTTGTAATTACATCGACATCGGCAGAACTTGCAGCTCTCCATGCCGCTATGATGTACGTCACCGAAGAGCCAACAGAGAAATGGGTCGTATTTTGTGACTCTAAGGCAGCCCTTCACAGCATCAAGTCTGCATTACGTCACAGAATATACGAGCAGATGATATCTGACATCAGGGAAGTGCACCACCATGCTCTGGAAAGAGGGCACACCATTACATTTCAATGGATTCCTGCTCACTGTGGCATTGTCGGCAACAACCTAGCAGACAAGGCTGCCCGGTCTGCCCACGAAGATACCCAGACGCGTTCAATACCTTTGGCGAGGTCGGACGCTGCCAGGGAACTTCGCCTACATGCACGCAAAAAGTCACAAGATCTATGGAGTTCAGGTGCCTTCAACTGCCGATTATATAAACTGGACCCCACGCTACGGCTACAAGTGCCATCTAGCCTTTCCCGCGGTGAAGCAACCTTGCTGTACCGCTTGTGGCTGGGAGTAGCGTTTACAAACTCATATTCCTTTCGTTTGGGAATGGCCGAGAGCCCGATGTGCGATTCCTGTGGGTGCGAGGAGACCATCGAGCACCTATTGTGTACCTGCCCCCGCTACGATGTACAACGCCTCCCTCTGCGGGAAACTTTGCACCGACTCGACTTACGACCTTTCACCGAGTCAAAGATACTCGGACCGTGGCCCCACCCGTCACTGGCACGAAAAGCGAATCGTGCATTACTGCAATACTTGAGGTGCACCGGTTTAAGAGACCGCTTATAGTGTCCCTGTGCATAGTGTCCCGCCCAGACGTACTCAGTGCTCACTCTCTCCCTTTCTCCTTTTTCTATTCCCCTTTCCCCCACCCCCAGTGTAGGGTAGCAAACCGGATACTCTTCTGGTTGACCTCCCTGCCTTTCCTGTCCTTGCTTTCTCTCTCTCTCTCTCTCTACATCAATCCTCTCTTGGACAGACCACATTTCTGATATAAGGAACAACACTAATCGAATTTTGGGGTACCTACCACCGTAACTTTGCACAAGTACCTTCATCCATAAAATTAGTCGTTTAGAAAACGCCCATTCGCTCGAGACTAGAATATGCTGCCTGCGTCTGGGATCCAAGCCCCCGAAAACCGAATTCTTTCACTAGAAATTGTTCAAAATAACTCTACACGTTTCATTCTTTCTAACTACAACACAACAGCAAGCATATCTTACATGAAATGAAGTCTTGACCTATCATTCCTTGCATCCCGCCTTAATTTATTTTGTTTGAGCCTTTTTTATGCCATATTTCCTCATCCTCAGCTCCGCAATGAGTTTATATCACCTCCTCAGTGTGGTTCACCTCGCTTAGATCCCGGACAAAATCTTCGCATTCCTTTCTGCGAAACTGACGCTTTTTTTATCAATCATTCTTACCACGGACATCAGAAGAGTAGAATCGCCTTCCTCCGCCTGCAACTTCCACCACAAATCACAACCTTTTCAAGAACGCCATACCTAACAATACATAACTAGAATTTCATGTGCTTGCTCATGTTTGTTGCATATATATATAACCCGCTTCCCTCTCTCATGTCTTTGGCCCTGAGCGTATGTTACATAAATAAATCCAAAACAGCTTGAACCCGGTTTCACAAAGACATAATAAAATGAAATGCGGCCTTTACCACCTGCAATAACTTCTCTCTTAACTATTTACTGTTACAAAAAATCCTCATTAGCTGGCTGATTAGTAACACCTTTACTAATGCCAGTACAAGACTGACTAAACTCTCCATCTATTGAGAAAACTATCATTTAACAGCTATTGCTGTGAAAAGAAGGCTGTTAAAGCACACTGAACTATAGCGGGAGGAGGAAAGAGAAAAACAGAAGGCAGGGAGGTTAACCAGAATAACGTCCGGTTGGCTGCCCTACACCGGGGCAATGGGAAAGGGGAAAACAAAGATCACACGGAGAGAGAGGAGGGAAGGAAAGAAGGAAATTGCGGTGAGTTCGCTGACGCGTGTGGTCTTGCAGAAATTGCATTAATGGTCGCAGAAGCCTGTCGTCCTTAAGAAGCACAAAAGCGCCTTCACCGCTTTATGGGCCGACGAGCTATGCCGGCGGTGTTCCAGTAGCACCTGCACAGAAAGCGGCCAATTGTTCAGTTATTGGAAAGATTTGGCAAGTTCTTGTATCTCTGGGGCATATCGTGGGCAGTGGCACAGCAAGTGGTCGATGTTTTCTTCGGTGTCGCGGACCTCGCATGCTGCAGTGTCAGTCACTCCAATTAATGTAGAGTATGCCTTTGTGAAGGCAACTCCTAACCAAAGGCGACAGAGAAGCGTAGCTTCACGTCGAGGAAGTCCGAGTGGAGGTCGGAGTTGCAGGGAGGAGTTTAGTCGATGCAGACGTGTAAGTCGTAAGTTTGGCGAGTTCCACTCGGTCACTGTGAGACTGCGTGCCAGGTGCCGAAGCTGCCTTGCAGCGTCAGTCTTCGAAAGCGGAAATGGAACGCTGTGCTCTTCTTGATGTGCTGTGCGAGCAGCGTTATCGGTGGAATCATTGCCACTGATTCCACAGTGGCCAGGTACCCATTGAAAAACGACCTCGTGACCTTTTTGTTGGACATCATGGTAAAGTTTCACGACTTCGTATGTCAATTGGTCATGACATCCGTGTCGGAGAACTGACTGCGGGCACTGTAATGCCGGTTTTGAATCACAGAACACAGCCCATTTTCTAGCTCTTTCAGAATCAATGAATTCCAGTGCTCGACGCAGGGCCGTTAGTTCTGCCGCCGTTCAGGTCGTGACATGCGATTGCAAGTTGCAAAGGTCCAAATTATGAAGGGTAAATACAGAAATCAAAGACACACACACAAAAACGAGGAGTGGGTGGGGGAGGGGAAAGCAGCCTGAGTAACAGAATTTATAAAGCCGCTGTCACTGTTTGCCGGGCACCGGGCTCAGGGATTGAAACTGCCGCCTAGCCTTTGTCCTCGAAATGAAGCAGCAGAACGAGACGCCAAGTGCCTTCATTCTCTTCGTACATGGTGGCCGTCGACTTGCGCTGCCACGGATTTCTGCATCCATTCCGACGAGGAGGAGTACGGTTGGACGCGGGGGACAACCCGGCCGTCAAGCGGAAAAGGAGAAGCTGACACTGATATGGGTACGCGGCGGCGGTCCGGCCCTATAGTATATACACAGCCGCACGAACGGGCTCGCAGCTGCTGCAGCAATAAACACGGAGCGATCTGCCGCGCTGTCATGACGCTGACCCAAACAGAAAGAGGGGTCGGCGGTATATGAATCGCATAAATCTCGCGGGCCCTGGGTTTGCTCGGTGGACAGAGCATCATATAGGGGCTATACGGTTCGCCGGGAGGAAGACGCGATGTGACGCGCAAGGAGGCAGGAAGTGGAGGCAAAGTCAGCGCTCTTCGCGCTCAGATGACGCCTCCGGAAACGGGCGTCATGTGCTCCCCACTCGAAAAAGGCGAAATGTTTTGCATTCATTCGGGCCTCATTTTTTTTCTTCTACTTCTTCATTGTTCCTCGTGGCTGTGGCTGTATATATACCTCGATTTGACAACGTTAAAGGGACTCTGAAGCAAAACACTAATTCACTTTAGACGAATAAAGCGATTTTTGGAAACTCTGTTGTCGTTGATTTCGAAATAATTGGTTGACTATTAGAAGAGAAAATGAAAGTCAAAATTTCAGTTTTTTAATTTGGCTCCGAATACGAAACGCCCATACGTCACTGAGACGTCACGGATTTCAATGTATTTTTTTTTTTTTTCGTATTTAGCCCGCTTTGGCTCAGCAAATGTTCCCGAAACTCGCCATGTTCAATCTCTGGCTCCATTAGAACGCAATGTAGTCTATCTTTACCGGTAAATAATTAACTGGGCCCTAGAAGACGCTGTCCAAGTCCATGCCGTCACAGCGAACTGGTGCGGGAACTTCAAGGAGGCGTCGCCACCCGTCTTTTGTTATCGCGCTTCTTCTGGCTGACCAAGTGTCTTGGCGTGGTAGCTCTAACTAAAACCCAGAATGCGGGACGCATAGCGTGGTTTTTAGCTGGTGTCGTGATGATTGTGCAAACAACGGATTATACGCTTGCGCGGGATGCCGGTCGGAGTAATCCAACGTCGAGCATCTCGCGGACCCAAAGACAAATCTGTCTAAAATGTTGCATCTGCCCACGTTATCAGAAGAAAATCGTTTGGTAATATTTCTTTGGTTTCTTTCTTTCTTCATTTATTTATTTATTTATTTATTTATTTATTTATTTATTTATTTATTTAGTGCGTTGACCTGTCCCTAGAGTTTAAAACAGAGCTAAAGAGAAACCAAGAAAGTCCAGTTATCTCTTTTTGCGACGGCCGTTTAACTCCTGCGCTAAACACTTTCGACATCGAATAAATCCTCCCAAAAACACGATTGCCATTGCGGCCGTGCAGACGCGACCACGCGCCCTTTTTCAATAGTATCCAAGACGACGAGCAATCGCTTTGCAGATGGTTTTTGATGAACGTGGTTCGAATACCGCTGTGTTTTTAGAAAGCTATTTCGCCAGGGAAAAAATTTTAGCGGACTTTCCCAATTTCTCCTGACCAGAGCCCATATACTGCTGCAGAAGCAGGCTCTCATCACCACCCTGGCTCCCACAGTGGACACCGCCACTTTTTTTATGTTGATGTCAATTCCTTTAACAACACCTTCTCAGAAACGGCTTTTTTATTGCGATGCGTGGCGTTGTCTTCGTCCGCTACGTTATTGCCTGCGGTGGTCACCGTAATACATGCACGACGCCACCACTCTTAGTGTTTCGCACAAAACCCCGCATGAATTGACATGCACGAATGTTGCGCTTTATCTAAGTGGTCAGCACCTCGGACTCCCAGCTGCATATTGCTTCAGGGGCACGAGTACGAGTACCCCTATGGCTGCATTGGGAAAAGTTTTTGTTTTCTTTGACGTATGGTCAGGGTGGTGACGAAGGCGACGGCGTAACGGAACCGACGGGTGCAGCAAACACAGCTTCAACAGCTTAACTGATGTTTGGAGTAAAATATACAAGCAAAATCAGTGAAGTAATGCCAGCTTATTTGCGTGAGTGTATTGTTATAGGCCAGTGGAATTGTATACGCCGATGTTAGGGTAAATAATATGTGCCAGGAATGAAACCTGTACAAGTACACGCTTCAATTTAAGGGTCTGTCTTCGTTCTAAGTCTAAACTTCGTATATAATATTGCGTAACACATTGCGCGTAGCATATTGCGCGCTGGGTACTAATCTCTTGGCGGAGCTTACTCAAACGGTAGTGTAGGGTTATTTACCGGCTTAGAGAAGGGGCCAAGCTTACCACGCCATTCTTTCTTTTAATTCCCTAACCCACTTTCTCCTGTGTAGAGTAGCAAACCGGACGTGCGTCTGGTTGACCTTACATTCACTTTCTTTCTTCTCTCTCTCTCTTGTCGTCTGAATATTTACGAAACACCGGCTCTGGTAACAGACGCTCAACATAGCAGCGCGTAACAGTAAACCACCATGTTCGACCTTACTGGGGCAGTAAACATTATACTTACCTTACAGGGATGATGGCAGTGCATGCCTCTCAATTGGTGGGTCCTCGAAGTCAATACCACATATGGATGCTAGTCTGGTCTAGCTTTCTTTGAGCTCGATAGCTATTCATGATTTAACGGAACAGCACGACGCAGCGGGAGTCATAGGAAGAACGTAAAAACAAATGGTTTGCTCTTAATCTTCCTATTGCCCCCATAGCATCGCGATGCTCCTTTCAATCATGAATCCGCAGCAAATCGCCTACATTTTAGTCTTCTTTCTATGTGGTACATGTATACATTGTCGATGGCCATTGCAACCGCATTCGATTGCTCCTCCGTACAGAGAACAGCGACAAAAAGGTATAATTTTGAGCGGCAAGATCTACATGCGTCATTGACCAAGCCTTTAATCTCTAGGTAGCTTCTTTGGCAACGCATGAAGTAATGCCTACATTTGTATCCTAAACGTGGAGCCGATTTACGCAACAGCGCGGTCATCACTCTAACATGCAGACTTTATCTGTGTGCTTTCTTTAGCTCATCGATGTTAACTTTTTATTCAGCCCCTTCTGCAGCAGTCACTGTCTGCATTGATTTATTGTTGTCGCGAGCCTTGTTCAACGGCATTTTATTGCCGTTGCCATGCGGGCCATGCTATGCCATGGCGGGCTTCCGACGCGGTCGATCATCGATCGATAACATTGTCGACCTGGTCACCTACATTCAACATGAGAAATGCCGTAAGCGTCTCTGCGCTTCTTTATTCCTCGACGTTAAAGGGGCGTATGACAACGTTACGCATGAAGCCATCCTCTCTGCTCTCGCAGAGGTAGGAGTGGGTGGTCGGATGTTTCAATGGGTACGGAGCTATCTATCCATGCGATCCTTTTTTGTAAGCACCGAAGAAGGCCATACTTGTCTACATTATAGCTACCGCGGCGTCCCCCAGGGCGGTGTACTTAGCCCTGTTTTATTTAATCTAACACTAATTGCTCTCCTTGAGCACGTGCCAACTACAGTCAGGCTATCAATGTACGCGGATGACATCTGCATATGGACGTCTGCAGTAACACGCCTACAGTTGCGAGCGAGAATTCAGAGAGCCGCCACACAAATTGCTATCTACCTCCGTAATCGAGGCCTGGAAATTTCCTCCGAGAAATGCGCACTAGTGCCATTTACGCGGAAACCCATGGCAAACTACAGTGTAATGATAAATGACCAAATAATACGACGGGTCCGATCGCACAAGTTTCTTGGTGTCATAATCGACAGGGACTTGTCATGGAGCCCACACGTATCATACGTGAAAAAACGGTTGACAGGCATCTGCCACCTGTTCAAGTTTTTCGCTGGCAAGACCTGGGGAATGTCGCCAAGTGCAATGTTACAACTGCATAGGGTGCTTTTTCTAGGATTTCTGCGATACAGCTTGCCAGCAATAACCAACACAGGTAAAACGAATCTACGCACAATACAAAGCCTTCAGGGTCAAGTGCTCCGGATCTGTCTAGGCCTGCCTCAGAGTGCTTCAACAGTGGCTACGATAGCAATCGCTAGAGACCACCTTGCCAAGACCCACATTGAAATTGAAGTACTCAGGACCCATATAAGGCATCTAGCCAGGACTCCTCGTCACCATTTAGCCTCTCTACCAGCGGACAGAGCACACACATCTTTCAGCCAAACGATAACCGCATATGATGAATCATTGCCAGCTTGTTTCACTTCGGCTGTGAGACCTTCGATCCTTCCATGGTGCCTCGCTCAGCCAAAAATCAACCTTGTAATACCTGGTATCTCGAAAAAAGCTGATCTATCATCACCAATCCTTAGACAGCTCACGCTGCTACATTTGTACGAGAACTACCGTGACTCTACGCATATTTACACTGATGGATCTGTCCTTCCAAGCAGCTCCGCGGCGGCAATCGTCATACCAGCGAAAGCTACAACAATCAAATTTAAGACGACTCACGCAACAACATCGACGGCAGCAGAGCTCGCAGCGCTCTTTACTGCCCTTCATGACATTGGTGATGAACCGCCACACAAATGGACAATATTCTGCGATTCGAAGGCGGCACTGCAGTCTCTACTGTCACCTTTACGACGCGGACCGCACGAACAACTAATATTCCAAATTACAGAGACGTTACACCTTATAACTGATGCAGGCCATGAAATAACCTTCCAATGGCTTCCAAGTCACTGCGGGATTATCGGCAATGAACGGGTGGATCACGCTGCCCGCTCAGCCCATACTGAGCTAGGAGCGCCACGTCCCAATTCCTCTTTCTAGAACTGACGCAGCACGGAAGCTTCGCCTACTTGCTCGGCAGTGCACCGCGTCGCAATGGAATGAGCCACATTTAAGAAATACGCGACTGTACTCACTTGATCCCACACTAAGCCTACGAGCGCCATCACAGCTTCGCCGTAGAGACGCCACGCTTTTATATCTACTTTGGTTGGGCGTTGCCTTTACCAAAGCCTATGCATTCCGCATAGGGATGACCGACACTCCAACCTGTGACCACTGCGGCCATGAAGAATCAATTGACCATATTTTGTGCGCCTGCCCGCAGTACAGTCCACAGAGGGCATGCCTTCGCCACGAACTTGACCAATTAGACGACCAACCGCTATCCGAAACAAGAATTCTACAACATCGAAAGGACCTACCGTCACAGAAGAAGGCCGTGCAAGCGCTATTGCGCTTTTTGCGATCTACCGGCCTGTGTGAACGACATTTAACTGGAACGCCTTTTGTGTGTGTGTGTCTCCATGTGTGCGTGTTTCTTTCTTTCCCTTTTTTTAGCGTTTTCCGCTCTGTCATCTTTCTAACCCCTATCCCCCATCCCCAGTGTAGGGTAGCAAACCGGAGACTCATATCTGGTTAACCTCCCTGCCCTTCCTCTTCATTCTCTCTCTCTATTGCGTAGGCGTCGTCACAAAGTGGCGAGTAAGAAGTGATTGTATTTCGTGGCTGGTGCAGGGCGTCGAGCATTGCGCTGATACACTGCAGCTATCGGACGCCGTCAAAATTGCAGGTAGTCAAGTGTATGAATTCCAGCGCGTTATAACACTAGCCTAACGCGACTTCGATTGTAGGTACCATCTGTGGCTCTCTTGCACTCGAAGTTTGCTACCCCAAGGGTCCTGGTTAATTTTTCGCGCAGTTCTCTCTTTTTATTCCACATATCCTTCCCCCAGAGCAGGGTAGCAAACCGGACGTGCGTCTAGTCTCCTGCCTGCCTTTCCTTTCTTTTATTTCTTTTTTTCTGTCTTCGCTTTGTTGTGTTAACTCTTCAGTTCTCTGGGCTTTTGTGCCGTTCTTCTATTAAAAATTAAGTGTATTTTCGTGAGTCACCCCGTAAAAGTGTCAGAATGCAACGGTTATGGGCAAAGAAAGAAAAACGGATATGGGGGGTTGGGAGGAGCCTTAGGAGTGGCGGGGGGGGGGGGGGGAGGAAGGAGGGGGTATAGGAGTTTTTTCCAGTTTTTTTTTTACTTTGTTTTTACTGACTCGTCAAAACAAATTTATGCCGGTGAGCCTGCTTTGGCATTGTTCGAATCACGGCCAATTCCGGTGAAGGGAGAACTATGCACCAATCTGTTGTATGCAGATAAGGTACGCTAACAGATCGTCATCCATGTTTTGTATATTGGAATGCGTACAAGTGTTTCGTAATATGATATTTTTTTTCCGTATCGTGTTCTTGAGCTTATTTGCCACGCCTTGCAGACACAGTGCTGTCTCTTTCACGCACCCGCCACGTCTAACTTGCGGTTCAGATTTATCGCAATGAATAAATTTTCTTTCTCGATTATTTTACGTATAAATGATTTTCTCAAGACGCCTGTTCTGCTACCAAAACAGAGCGAAACAGTTGAGAAGCTTTATGCAATCGTCACGTCTGCGAGGGCTCAAGACATGGGTGTGCACAACTTCCGTCACATCGGTAAAGCAGGTAGAGCCTGGCGACATCATCAAATTAAACGTTGCCTTTTATTGAAACAAAGTCAGCAATAAGGCAAAAAAAAAAAGTGGGGTTGATGCAAGTTTGAGAACTCCGTATTAATCTCGACAACCTGGGGTTCTTTAACGTGTACCCTATGCGCAGTACACGCGCGTTTTTTGCCCCGTCGAAATGCTGCCGCCGGAGCCGGGATTTGATCCCGCGACCTCGTGCTTAGCAGCGCAACGCCGCAGCCACTAAGCAACCGCGGCGGTATAAGCACCGGTGTTTCAGTTGGAAGACAGTCCTTTGTCAAGTGGACTTCGTCATCCTTGCAGCTTTCTTATTGACGTGGTGTCGAGACGTCACCACCATTCGTGCTAGCGTTATGGGGTTAGTACGTTACGAAAGAAAAAAAAGAGGCTTCCATCAACCAAAACATCGACTCGCCTCAAAATTTAATTTATTTTAGCTGAGTCTTGCTTCCAGTTTGATCATTTCTTGTACTATCCAAGAATTGGTCGTGTGGGTATACTTGAAAGGAGCCTCATGAGCGTGACCGGTAATGAGAAAATACAGATAAGACTTTACGGAGACTAAGAGTTTAATTGCACCAGCCGAATAGAGGTAACGCGCACCAGTTAGTCCATGTACAACAATCTGGGGCGTCAAACTCAGTGGCTAGAACGTGCCTATATGAATCAGCTACGAGTGCGCGTCACCATGAAATATCGAATGGCCGCATTCTTTAGTTATTTAGTGTCGACGCGATTCCTCGTGTCATACTGATGACACTACCGCGACCACAGCTGTCTCTCATGACAGCCGATAACATTTTTTTTTGTTCTACCTTCGTTCCATGGAACTCTTACGCGAATGCACTGCTTCCAATTCCGAATGATATCATCAAGGTCTGCGCAAACCAAGCTTCGTTCTTCCGTTTACCAGAAAGTTGAGTTGAACCGCATTGTGTCCAGCCGGATTTCCACTATCCTATTACCATATTGCAACGAACGCTGCTGATCATATGGCAGGTCGTGATATTTCGTTGCACAGGTAACGGAGCCTTTTATAAAGCAGGCTTGGGAGCTTTTTTTTTTCCTTTTTTTTTTTCTCTCGCATGCGTGCGCGTGCGCCAGTACGCGTCTGTATTTGCGTGCGCGTTATGAGTGTGCTTGCGTCCGCATGTGCAGTCGGCCACAACAGATATTATTGATTTTCTTTTTTCACGAAGGCGCACGGGGAGCGATGGAATTCCGGAGGGGCCAGAGTTCTAGAATTTAAAATTCAAATGAAACACAGGGTTCTTTTATCCGCTCAAGTCTCAGGTTATGTTCACGGCCTTACGCCGCTGCACACTGTCAGAATTGGACATATTTGTGCCGATTTGGTTACATGGGAACCAAAGTTCGGATTTTCTGATATTTCGGGGCTTTCTTGAGCGCTATATAGTATTTGGTGTCGCCTCTGTTTGCTACCGTTAAAAAAAAAAAAAAAAAAGAAGAAGAGACGGTTCCGGAAAAGACCCATCAGGTGGGTGCCCCAATTTACGACCGAGGTTCTTTCTTCCGCCTGGCACTGGCCTAATTTACGAACATACTGCAGCCGCACGCTCTTGAATCTATAATTCCGAGAGTAGCACAGGTATGGCGCCGGTCCTTTCACGGATTATATTTTTATGCACAATTGATTTTTTCGCTTCTTTTTGTTGTACTTCTTCAAAAGCTTCAGCCTGTTGTCATATTCACATTGAATTACAAAGGACTGGCGACGGTGGGGTTTATCTGATTCTGCGCTGACTCGGCTAGATCATATAAATTTGCAGATTCTTTTTTTTTCTGATTTTTATTATACATTTTGCACACTTGTATTGTCTAAGCCTTCGGGCTTTCTACGGCGACTGTGCAGCTTCTCGCGGCTTCTGCCTTCGCAGCATTCGTTTATATATACATATATATATATATATATATATATATATATATATATATATATATATATATATATATATATATATATATATATATATATATATATATATATATATATATATATATATATATATATATATATATATATATATATATATATATATATATATAAGGTTATGACTTTAGAACTGGGGGGGGTCGTCAATTGAGTAGCGCAGCTTCTTCTGGGTGGCTAGCCTAGACCGCCGCGAGAATCGCTTTCTTCGAAGGAGATATGTTGCAAGGGTGGCTTTGTTGACGCTTGCAAATCCTTTCGTGCGGCTAAAAGATCCGTAAGACCATTCTGACAGAGCACGTTCTGGAAGACACTTTTGGACATTGTACAATGCAAAAATATAATAACGATATATCCTAAACTTATGTAACGAAGATTTCCTCACGACCTTTCTAGAATAGCGAAACGGCCGTATGTTAGGCCCACAGCGCATCAATTTTCCTTCCGACTTTCCATATGCAGAGCCAACACCTGCTTACTACTCTCGAACCCGGAAGACACGCTACTGCCCTTTCTTTAATCTATTCGTGTGTATGTGTTTGGATTTGTTCGTACTACTTTAAAGGGGTCCTGAACCACCCTCACGCTTTGTGAAAAAACGCAGTTCGCGGATAGCATACGCTGCTGTGAACATCTCAGCCAAGTTGTGCAGTGGTGCGCGGCGCGTCGAGCTCGCAAGCGGAACGCGAAGTCACCTTTCTCTCAGACGCTCTCTTTTCAACAGAAGTCTGCTCCTCTCTCTTTTCTGGGCGCTTTATATCGTGATATACATGGAGGAAGGAAGACTGAAGAGAGGCCCTACCCCCTCCGCGCGCTAGGAGAAAAGTGTGGAGGAAATGACGTAGTAGGTTCTCCTTTTATTCCCTCTTTTTTATTCCTTTTGCTGTAGCGGCCATGTTATTGGGCCACAATGGCGGCTTTGTTATGGTTGTGCGCGCTCACGCGTGTTGCCCCGTACGTTTCGTACCGTGGCAAAGGCGTCGTGTGGGCAGGTTTGCGTCAGTATCGGTGTTCAGTTGCGCTGTGTTACCTGGACCGTGCTCTCCCGGATGTTGCTGTGACCAGGTGGGACAGGAGGAACTAAAGCTAATACTGTACTCAAAAGAGAGAGAAAGAAAAGGGGAGGAAAGACAGGGAGGTTAGCCAGTGTAAGTACCGGCTGGCTACCCTGTGTTGGGGAAGGGGCTAAAAGGAATAAAAGGAATGAAAGTAGGAGACAAAATAAAAAAGAAAACACACTGAGAAAATTCGCACAGCGACGCGATGCTACGCGCTGCACGCAATGTACTGTACGCTGTACTGTACGCAATGCACCGCGCCACGGCAATGGCAACGGACGATGTAGTATCCGCGGGAAATCTTGCCCTCTTCGGCGGAATCGTGCTAACGTGCCATCGCAGGCCGAAGCCGATGCATTTCAGAATCTGTACAATGGACTCCTTGCAGGTCAGTGATTCCTGCTTTTAACCGCGCATGGTGCATTTGCGGCACGTAGAACGTAGGTTATTCAAGAATGCATAATCCTGGTTTTAGAACTTCGTGTTCAGTAACAACTTGTTTTTGTTCGTGTTAAAACACATGTTGCTCAGCTGTTGCTTGTTTCTCGCAGTACTCGCGGCAGCACGTACTCTCTTAAGCAGAGTGCGGTCGTGGGTCATACAGACCTACACAGATGTACCGCAATACACGTGCTCATAGCGCGTTACGCAGAATATGTGCATTTTGCTGCCTTCGGCACCGTGCGCCGGCCAGCCGACGCTTCATCCTGGAAGATGGGAAAGAAGCGGCTGCTTTGTCTTATTAGGGAAGAATCCACCCTATACCGCAGGGGTATCTTATCTGTGCGCGCGAGAATCGCAGGGAAGTGAATTTCAGCGGATGCGCTGCAATAGTGAGCAAGGCTCCAGAGAACGTACGACTGCGAACACATCAAACGGCTGTTCCACGGTCACACGTAGGCCGGGTGGGTCTACGCGCATACTGTTCGGCACCGTGCACCGGCTATCACAAAACTTTGGTTCCGTGAAACTTCCCGTAGGAAGAAGGCACGGTAAGTGCCTTCTTCGGTAAAAGCCGGTCAAAGCAGCGGACTCGACCTCACGGCCCAATTTGCTAAGTTCATTATGAACGTCTTTCAACATGACTGCGGTAAGGGTAATGCGATGAGACATCGCAATTACATCCTTTAGGATTTAGGTTTAGGATTGCTGCGAAGCGCGCGCGTCCGAGCTGCCTGGTTGCGCGCAGCGCGGCGTGGTTTTGCGAGAAACGTAAACAAGGGAGGAGAACTGGCCCGACAGGATGGCGGAGCAACGCCAGCTTCCGGCTTCACTTAGCTTCACAAAGAGTGACGTCAGGGCCCCTCGTAAACTTTTTCCTTCCTCCATGTTAATATAGCAGGTTCCCATACCTGGCTGCTATTGGCCAATAGCGGACATCAATCAAGAAGGGTGTTAAAATCAGTGTGCTTTTTCCTACTGTTACTGTGTATATTTAGTGACGCAGTTTAATAAACCGGTCGGAGTGAGCGAAAATCTGGTTTCGAATTTCGATATTAATTGCGTACTTCCGGAAGAAGCCACGCTCACGCTCGTCCGCGGCTGCCCGCGTAGGAATGAAACTTCGGCCACCCTTATTACCAGTGTCGTAGCCGTTGGGTCTCGCTAATTTCGACTAGTTTTGAACACTCCTTCGAAACCCGCGAAACTTGAATTCAGACAGCACGCAAGCTCGCCAGCGCGCGCTCTCTCCTGGCCGCTCACGGTTGTAGACGCCTTGACAGAGTTCGCTTCATGTTGAGCTGTTGACAGCGCTTCAAAATGCCGTTTGATGTGGCTATACATTCTGTCGTTCAAGCTGGTGCTGGAAAAAGCCGTGGTCCGCACCACGTAGCACTGCCACACTGGAGCATATGAGTGCAAGCGCGCACTCAAGCCCTATCGTGCGCAAGGCAAATGCTGCGCATGCGCACTACAGTCGCATGTATATAGGTGCGGTCTGGTTCGCAGCGTGGATACCGCAACCGCGACGAGGTGCCGCGATCAGTCGGCCGACTGAGCGCACTGCGGCTCGCTGAGGACAGCCGCGTTTGGCGCGTCGTCTGCTTAAATATATACTATAGAAGATGGGCCAATCTTTCGTTGGGTTAGCAATTACTTTTCTGACCGCCGGCAGTTAGGAGCCCACACTTCTGAAATTGTGCCAGTCCTTTCTGGTGTGCCCCAGGGTTCCGTTTTGGTCGCTATCCTGTTCATTTTGTTCACAAGCGACATAACTAGTCAGGTTCAATCAAAGACTAGGTTGTTTGCAGACGAATGCGTCCTGTATAGAGAAGCCCTAAGCCGACATGTACGATTAAATTAGTCTTTACAAGCATTTTGTTTTGATAGCTCAATGGCGTGAAAACTGGCAAATGGCCATCAACTTCGATAAAACAGTTTCAGTGTCCGTAACAAAAAAGAAATCCCATCTTATTTTTACATACGGCTGTGATAGTACCATACCTAACACTCACTCAGTATAAGTACTTGGGCGTCGTCACATCATCAGATTTAGGATGGTCGGCTCATGTATAGAGCATGGGGCAAGCAAAGCGATGCGAAAGCTAATGCTCTTAAACCGGGCCCTGCGATACTCTACGAAGGAAGACAAGCTCTTGGCCAATGTGACGATCATACACCCTATCCCAGAATATGCGAACTGGGCGTGGTTTCCCTTTGCCCAAAATCAAAACGTTACTCTTGAGGATGTCCACCGAAAAGCCGCGCGATTTATCTGTACCAGATATAGGCGCACCGACTCGCCTACGCAGACGCTATTCGATATCGGCCTTCATACGCTAAGCAATCGTGCGATGCTGTACCGACTCATAATTTTTGTATCTCATCCTGCATAATAAGTTTAAAATGGATTCTGACACCTACATTTGCTATAACACATCCAGAGAAACCCGTTATAAGCATCAGGTTGCACTGCAAGAATATCCTTGCGCTATCAATACATTTAGTTTCTTGTTCTTCCCGCGAGCTGTTCGTGACTGGAATGCTTTAGCCCAGACGGTAGTCGCACAGCCCACTGTTGACAAATTTGTTGAACTTGCTGACCAAACTGTACTGTTAGCAATGAGTAAGTGATGTTATCATTATTATGTTTACCATTGTTTTACTTACCAGGTATTTTGGAAATATATGATGTGAAACTGTGGATGATGTTACCATTTGCATATCTTGTATGCTTGCCCTTCTTTTCTTCTTTTTCTTTTGCAGAACATCATATGTAATTGAAATAAGTTGATTGTGTGTTATCCTTTTGCCATACTAATTGCTGTTAACATAGGTCCATTATCCTTAAAGGGCTCCTCACTAGGCCTAGCCATTTTGAGCTGACAACCGCAGAGCATACAATGCGCGCTAACGATCGTGTTTACAAGGAATTACATCGCTACGCGCCGCGGAAATGTTTGAAATTTCAATCCGAACGCCGTTTTCCCTTTCCCTAGCGGCGACCGCGCTTCAAGCCGGACGGTGACGTACTCGTGTCCCTGCGCCTACGTGCTCGTGTCCGCAATGCCACGTCGCTCGTGGTGGCATGCGACTTCGAGAATTATTCAAGGCAACATCTGTTATTTGTTTGATCTGTTGCTTCAATTGACGAATTGAAGTTTAGAGAAATAATAAAACACACAAACGGAATCTCTGCGTGTTTTTTTTTTACTTCTCACCGAAGCAAGAGAGATGTACTTCCGCTTCGTCTGCTTGTTCCCACGTTGTGCAGTCGCGCACGCAGACAGCGAAACTATGTCATTTTCTACCGTGTTTCAGCACGGAATCATGCTCTGTCATCTATTTGTGTCTGCCTCAGTATTCGTGTGGCTCTGAATTATACTGCTAGTCATGTGCCCTTGTGCACAGCGCGCAAAATCGTGCGCTGCGAGAAACGAGACAATCACAACAGCACGCGCGCAACGCCGTCAGAAAAACATGCCCAGCGCCGCAAAAAAAGAAAAAAAAAAAAAATATATATATATATATATATATATAGAAGATAAATAGAAAAAAAGAAAAAAAATGCGCAGAAAAAAAAAAATAGTGAAGGCGGAGGCTAGACGGGGCGAGTGGAGAGTGTCCAGCTTGGCAGTGGAGCTCGCCTGCTGAAATCATGGGTTCGCGGCATTGAAATATTTCTATCTCGGCTCTTAATGAGCCGATTTAAAAAAAACTTTTGCGGCAGTATGCTCTATAGAGGGCACGTAACAATTTCCAGCGTATAAACAAAATTTGCTATGGGGCCTGGTGAGGGGCCCTTTACCATCCAAAATCGAATTTGAACTGCTCACCACGGTGATGTTCAGTAGGTGGCGCTCCGCTGTAAAAGAAATTATGGGGTTTTACGTGCCAAAACCACTTCCTGATTATGAGGCACGCCGTAGTGGAGGACTCCGGAAGTTTCGACCACCTGGGGTTCTTTAACGTGCACCTAAATCTAAGTACACGGGTGTTTTCGCATTTCGCCCCCATCGAAATGAGGCCGCCGTGGCCGGGATTCGATCCCGCGACCTTGTGCTCAGCAGCCTAACACCATAGCCACTGAGCAACCACGGCGGGTAACGCTCCGCTGTAGCCTTCGCAGTGCAAGTCATTGAGAAGAAGCAGAAGCACCGCGTAGGGGACAGTTGATTGCCAATAACTCCGTTTCAGCTGCATGCATTGAAGTACTTTTTGTGGCAAAGTATTTCTGAAATAATCTAACTTCAAGTGCATTTCTCGACTTCCGTAAAAGTGGTGCACGGCCCCTTTAATGATTGCGTTACTGAGGAATTGTATCGTAATTGTACGTGCTGCTTTTCACCCGCTCTGTTACGACCGAAAGGCCAACGGTATATGCAGGTAAAAAAATATGAAAAGCGGCACGTTTAAGGTATCCACGAAATACGGGCGAATATTTTTCACTGGTTTAGCCCGAAACCCACTAGCGTGCTCGACTGCACTAAATTTTTAGCGTCAGAAAGTGCGATTGACCTTCATATATTATGTGCTGGATTAAAAAAAAAAGAAGAATGTAATCTGATACAATTCTAGTCAGGACATCACTGCATGTCACAAGAAGCTAAATTATGCGCCAGTGTTCGCATGAACCGTAAAGCCCCAGAGGAAGGACGGCATTCTGGTCGCATATCCTAAATACTGACGGAAGAAAGTTTTTTGTTTAGAACAATACAACAGTGGCTGCCGAAGTACAGGCACCATCGGCAAGTATTGTACTATTGACGGCGGTTTGGAATGTGTAGGGTGAGAGAGCTTTCTGGTGCACCAGACTTGTCGTTTATAAGTTGCGTCATGCAGGTACGAGACGATACTTTCAAGGCAGAATACTAACATTCTGTCATGTTTGCTTCAAGAAGGTAACCAGTCAACAAATATAGTTGATTGCTAATAGGTGTGATACGGTTATGCAAATCACAAGATCGCGGCGCACGACGTTTAATGAATTCCCATTAGCCGATAACGGGGCTGTCTGCTGGAAACATGAATCGCGGGACGTGCGAAGCAGCAAGTGACCGAGTTGCAGCCGCATTTGCATCCTCGGTGTTTCTTCTCGCTGCAAGAAAACGATAGGCATACTTCGTCGATACTTACGCGTTTCTGCCCTGTCAGTCTCAGGACTGCGCGAATGTTTCCTTCCTTCGGCGATTCGGGCGCTTCTTGTGAGAGGAGCTTGAATTGAATGCCAGCTTAAATTGAATTTCTTTTTGTATCCGCAGTTAACTAAGCGGCGTCTCGCACGTTCACGCGTGCGTGCGTGCGTGTACGTGCACACGCGCGCTTAAGTTTGTGGAGCTGAGTAAATTTGTTCGGAGGCGTACAATTTCCTTACACAGCGAGTATGAAGTATCATTCGCAAGGAACCTTCGATACAAGGCAGCTTCCGCACCCAAGATATACACTTGCCCCATCTGGTCACACGCCCGTCTCCTTCGATTTCCGCTTTCCTTTCCCAGCTTTGCGTATGACGGTTGCGTCTGGCTGTGCTAATAGCCATCAACCTCATGATACCTTATTGACTCTTTCGTTGCGATAGCAATTATATGCACACTTCTGGCGAATTTCCACCGTCGGCGTCGCCGTGATGTTCCGCATAAAGTCCAAGGGCAATAAGATCACCACCGCCCACCGTATTCTGTGGATGCGAGTGAACGCGTGCGAGGGTGAGCCAAAAAGGATGGCGGCTTGATCTCGCGTGTGCATGGAGGGAGGTTGGGAGGTAGGGCGCCGTCTTCCATCGAACCTTCACAAGTGTATACGGCCGATAAAACTACTATCCTTACTTTGTATAGCTAATAATTTGCTATCGTAATCCATCTTTCGCCTTCCGGACGAAAAACTGCGAACTTTTTTTTCTTTCACTATCTGCAGCCTTTATCGCCCGCACATCCACATTTGGGTAAAGTACCAGCGATCGTAACGGTTCCTTCCGATTACGCTCGTTCCGGATCAGGAAAGGGGACATTTTTGCCTATATATCGTCGCTCGCTGTGTGCGCGAACGCGCCTTTCGGCTCTGCAATCTTCGCGCAACGAGCTTTTCTCAGAAATTTCGCGTGCCTCCTCATCCGGCGCATAGGGTTCTTAGCGTTTTCCGTCAGGATGAGCGCATGCTTTGCGGCTATCTTCATTTGACGCCTGCGACTGTATAGGCGGTGAATAACGCAATCGCATTCGTCCATCGCTTTTGTACACGTTGTGCTTTGCTTCGCCAGGAGCGTGCGGAGCGTCGCTCTCCTTTTACTTTGCCGTTGAGTTGCTCAGGACGCGAAACCTCCAAGCATCAATCACGCAATGCCCGTAATTCACGTAATCACTTATTCCGTGCCACATCGCCCACCGCCACAGATGATACACGCTGAGCCGCGCAGCATATACACGAAGCACGAAGCCTGCCAGTTTTTACCGGCGCATGCCAGTTTTCCCGGGCGCAAATGCACGTAATCGCGTATGTGGGCGAATATCGCTGCGGATGCTTTACTTCATCAAGTAACGGTGCATGCACCAACGGTGCATGCTTGGGCGAGTTGGCTCGCATTCATCATTTCTGTGCAACGCGAACAAGCGAGGCACGCAGGGCATAGGAATCATAAACCCGAGCACTGTGTCTGCGTTTGTAGTCTTTTTAGGCTGAATCGATGTGATGAACGTTTCAGTGTTAGAAATGGGGCCATCGTTCGCGATACAACCGCGAGAGTTCACGGAAAAATATAATAAAACTGACATCCCGAGTTGTTAACTCGGGGTTTGCAGTTTTTTTCACCGCTACAAACCACCATCACGAACGAATATTTCCCTCGTGTTGAACGTAGATGATCTTTGTCAAGCAGTTAACATGCATATAAAATAATTGCCTCGATAGTAGGATCTCTAACGTGCCGCACGTTCAGGATTTCTCTTTCTGTCACTCTTGTGTCGATCACAATCGGATATAGTGACACGTTCAGGATGGCGAATGAGAGGTCAGGCCAGTTTATAAAATTGTGCTGCACAGGGCTTCTCGCCGCCACCGTACAGGAACACTCACCAATACAAGAGTGCGTCCTTGCCTTGACTGCATATACACCGCGGTGAACCCCTTGACATTGAAATGAAGCATCCTGGAGGCCCCGAAGCAGCTTTTCCCTGTACGACAGCGAGGAACAGTTGACGGTGAAGTACAAAGTTGGAAAAAAAGGACGTTCTTACTCACGTTATATAGAACGGCTCAGTCGAATTCGTGCACGCGATATGCGATGCCGAACAGCGTCACGTGATCAAAAACGCCACAAGAACAATAGCAGGATAGCAGCGTCAACGTATCCAGTGTTGGAACACTCGTACAAGTATAGCGGAAGCGTCTTGCGAACTGGTCCAGTATGATGTAACGAGAGTCTCTCTCTCTCTCTCTCTCTCTCTCGATATATATATATATATATATATATATATATATATTCTGGAATTTTACTTGCCCGAGCCACGATCTGATTATGAGCCATGCCGCAGTTGGGGGCTAGGGATTAATTTTAACCACCTGTAGTTCTTTAATGTGCGCCCAATGCGCGGGCATTTTTGGATTTCGGCCACATCGAAATGCGGCAGCTGCGGCCGGTGCTTGAGCCGGCGGCCTCGTGCTCCGCAGCGCAACTTCAAAGCCACTAAGCAACCACGGCGGTTCCGAGAGTCTATTCTATTCCAATGATATTCCCATTCGCGCTTCGTCAATATGTTACGAGCTCCGCTCCGCCCACGTTGTCACTGGGATAGGCCGGCTGTGAACAGCGGACGTTATGAGAGCCATAGAATCGAGCGAAAGGAATATTTCCGTAATACGAGCCCTGGTTTCACGCGCATGTTCAGCTATCCTATTCGCCTCGTTTCAACCCCTTTACCACATCAGCCTATAACAGGGTAACCATTTCCCTTTCATTTCTTTTTCTCGCTCTATCAGCTCGAACAGGGTGCCCAACTATCGTGCGCGAAGATTTAAAAATATGCGAATGCCACGTAGGTGGACAGAACCAAGGTAATGCTTTTTGTCGTCGCTTGGAGATGCTAGCATTATATTTTTGCATTCCGCCTAATTGCATAATTAGTCTAAATAATTATTCAATTTCTTAAATATTGTAATTAGATGAACAGTGTCAATGAGAAAATGGCAGAGCAACATGAGAAACTACCGATACAGCTCTCTGTTGCTCAATACGTGCTGCATAAGAGTGTTTTTCCGAGCGTGAAAGAAACCCGTGAATACACGCGAATTGCCTCGAGCGGCCAGTCGGGCGGCGATTTTGCCTGTTTTGCCAGAAATGTTACAATGCCCTGGTATCCACTGGAATGCTATTTCATACTCTGCTTGGCTTGCCTTTGTGAGGTCTTTAAGTGTTTCGTATATTATGCTATCACTGATTGTTTTTCCTTTTGTGCTGAAGATTAATGTTAGAGCCGCCTGTGAATCGCTGAAATTACCCATTTTTGCCCATCTTTTACTGACGTTACAAATTTTATCGCACATAGGATTGCTAATAGTTCAGCCGTTGTGGATGAAGTCGCATGAGCTAGCTTAAATTATTCTTGTTTATTGAGGCGCAGTATAATGAATGCTGAAGTTGAAGAGGTTGTTGTACTGGCACCATCTGTATAGATGTGTCTGTATCCTGAATATCGTATATATTCGTATATCTAGTAAAGTGCTAGTTGTTGAGCAGCTTGAATGAACATGTCTCTTTTTCTGCATATGCCGTCTACTGACAATTCGATTTTTGGAAATTTAGCAGCCTTGGAGGATATTCGACGTCTGAGTTCCAAAATTCATTTCTTGGCAATATATGAAGATTTTTTCGAATTTCTTTATGAACATAACTTCTATATTGTTTCATTATGTCTAGAGCCACTAGACATAATGCCACAAGCATAAAAGCCACTAGGTGGCTTTTATGCTTTGTTTGAAGACGGAAATAATGTCGGCATGTTTCTGTAGTTCTCATAACTGGAAACGATGATTGGCGAGCCTCATCTATTACAAGACAACTAGAAGTCGCTCGTCGAACTACTAGATATATGCGTAGTCCTCTAGCTAAAAGTCTTTAAAGTCGCTCTTCCGCCGTGTGGCAAAGTACCTGTAAGGCGGGCGCGGAATATGCAATCTTTTGTCATATTAATGCATTGTAGACAGTCAGCATGGACGATACTGATCCGCCCCATGATGTGCCTGCGAGCCTGCGAAGTACAGTCGCTGTCGCAGTGACCTGATTTTCGAGTTTTTTTTTTTTTTTTTTATGGGGGTGTCCAGGATAGATGCATATCAAGTATTATGCCAAGAAATCGATGCTGTGTGACAATCATTAGAGGGTGTCCTTCCAGATTAAGAATACAATTTTTAGCGGCCTCCGAGTGAAGGGCAATGCAGCTGTCTTTGCGTGTGATAGAACCATTCCCCCCTCTCCCTCTTTCTCCCTCTCTCTCTCTCTCTCTCCAAAATTGGTTAATGATATTTATGTCGTCTTGCAATGCCATCTTAAGTAATTGAACATTAGACCCAGATGTTCAAATACACACATCATCAGCATACAGTGAAAACCTTAACTGTGATGGCAGTCTTGTTGTTGAATCAGCCATGACGCAGTTAAAATGAAAAAGGCTGAGCACGCTTCCCTGCCGTACTCCCTGTTTGACAACATGTTCAGCACTCTTTGCTTCACCCGTCTGAACAAATATTTTGCGACTTGATAAAAATTCCGAAATCTATCGCAAGGACCTGCCAGACATTACGAGTTCTAACATACTTAGCAGAACATGAACGTCACTAACAGTGTCAAATGCCCTCTTGATGTCTAGGGATACTATCGCCATGTTTCCACGTGCACGTTCGTGTTCCACACAGGTTGCTATATCCAATATTGCATCCATTGTGCATCTCCGTTTTCTAAAACCTGCTAAGTAGTTGGACAACACATCCGTTTCATTACACCACCATTGAAGTCGCGCGTCAACCATTTTCTCCATTACATTGCATAAACAACTTGTCAAACTAACTAGGCGGAAGGATTCAAGGCACAAGGGCGTCTTATCCGGTTTTAAAATTGGGATCTTCATTCTTCAATGAAGTTATATACGCGTCTTATGGTCGAGGCATGGCATATCAATAAAGGTGGAAGTGCGTGCGTGAGTCAGCCTTCGATTACCTTACATAAGGAAGAGATCAAATGCCTTAACAGTTACCTCTCACGTAGAGCTTCAATGAAGTTACGCGTCTTATGGTCGAGGCATGGCGTATCAATGAAGGTAGAAGTGCGCGCGTGAGTCAGCCTTATATTACCTTACATAAGGAAGAGATCAAATACCTTAACAGTTACCTCTCACATAGAGCGGCACGTGTACCCGATTGACACGTGGTGCTACCATTCCAGAGCATGTGCAGATGAGTAATGTGTATTCCTTTTTTTCGCCTCAGTGCTTCCTTCAGTTTATAGTCGGCGTTCGTGTTTTCCACTTCTCTTCTCTAGTGTCTGGGTCTGCACACTTTACCCCTTCTTCGCATTATGTACCATTTACTTTGGTCACGCATAACAATAAACAAGCAGAAGTCATTTCGGTTGTCTTTCGCCCAACAAGTGAAGGTACTATTTTTTGGCGAGTGAGTACAAACCGAGTGTCTGCCGAAATAGTTTCCGCTGCCAAAGAAAAAGTACAGTATTTTAGCACGACCAGAGATGAAAGTTTCAGTGTCAGCGTTGCTTCCTTAGCATCCGCAAAGCGCCTTTTAATGCTCTCAAGTGTAGGAGGCCTGGAAGTCCTTCATCCCAGAGTCATACACGCGAAACGTTGGGAAAGTAAGACATGTGCTTCCGCAGTATACAGGAGAGGGGGAGGCAAAGGAGAGGAAAGACAGGGAGGTTAGCCAGTGTAAACCGCAGTATACAGACGAGCAACTCCTAGACTCCTTGAAAGATGCAGGAGTTATATCGGCACGCAGACAGATAAAGTATTACCGCCAGGAAGATGGAGCAGTAAAGTTGCACCCACTTCACACCGTAATTCTGACTTTCAGAGACGATCACCCTATTCCAGGAAGAATTTACTTAGATTTCACCAGTCATCCTGTCGAGGAATATCTAGGACCAGCACTTCGCTGCTATAATTGCCAGCGATTTGGGCACATGGCGAAAAACTGCCGCAGCTCACGTCGATGCAAAATCTGCCCAGAAGGTCATGACCACAAGGAGGGCAAGTCACTCCTTCAGCCTAAATGTACGAATTGTGCGGGGAACCATGCTACCTGCTACTCAGGCTGCCTTCAGAGCAAGGCAGCGGCACAAATGCGTCGACCTGAACTTATCCATGGAAGACAACCGCGACGCAATAAACCCGCCCCAAACCTTGAGATTGTTCATCCAGCCAAGCGAACCACCACAGCCAAAAGATCCAGCAGGCTATTCCTCCTCAAGAGAAGAACCAAGAGTGCAATCAAGAGACCAATCAAGAGGATCACAGTCAAGCGCCCGGTCTTATGCGTCAATGCTACGGAAACCCACGCGACAACAGGCAGAAAGTAATACACCAGAAAGCTCTAATATTCGCACACATTATTCTCAGCGACCTTACGCACCTACTGCAGAAGTAACGCCAGTTAATAGCTACTATACCGCCGTATCGGCAACGCAACTGATTTTGCCAATGCTTTTCGCAGCTCTTAAGGCAATCCTGTCTGCTCTGCCGGAAGCAAACAACCTACCAGAACTGTTATATATAGAAGCGGTATACAGCCCACCTCACTCACAGCCTTGTTGCTTCTGGAAGCACTATTGTGTCAACAATCCGGGCCAAAACTGCGGCAAGCAGTACATAAATAACAGCTACAAAAATGTCTCTATATTTCAGTGGAATGCCAACAGTCTTCGACGAGAGTGTGCTGACTTTCGTAAACTGCTTGCACAATACAACTTTCCAATACTTTGCATTCAAGAGGCGGGAATCAGTGATAATTTCGCCTCTCGAATTTTGTGATATACAAGACGTCTGGTGCTGTTATCAGAGTGCTCCTGTGCATCAGAAAGGACTTACCATCTTATCAAATTCAGTCCGGTGATTCAGACTTTCCGGAATTCATCGCATGTAAAGTATACTTTGGTAAGCTGTGCATAACAGTGATTAATCTATATCTACAACCTTCAAACCGTATTTCGGTAGAAGCGCTAGTGGATATCTTCAAAATAGCTCATTCTAATGTATCTATATGCGGATATTTAAATGGACATAACATATCTGGGGCAGTGATCATTGTGATGCACGTGGTAACGTTATTGAGTGCGCCATAGATAAAGGCAACGTGACTGTTTTAAACGATGGATCACCAACATTTCCTCGCGGATGTAATTATTCAAGCTGCATAAATGTTACCCTGTGTTCAAAAGATCTAGTGAATGATGTGGGATGGACTGGCCAACTTAATGTATACGTAGTATCACACGCCAAGGCGGCCACCAACTTGACATCTTATTGTCTTGAATGTTTTGTGAGATTTTGAACTCCCACGGTAAATGTCCCTTTTGCTGCTTGTGCAGTCACCAACATTAATTTCAGTTCCGTCGTTTACATAATTTAGCTTTTTTCTTTCTTGCAGCAGTGAGCTCATGTAGTGCACGCGCTAACGTACGTGTCCATGCTGATGGATTATAATGCTATTTTTGAACACGTTTTTAATTCCCACATCCTACCTATCCTATCCTATCCGCTCGCTCACCTCACTAGTTCACTCGTTCGCTCACTCATTCACCCACCCATTCGCTCACTCACTCACTCACTCACTCACTCACTCACTCACTCACTCACTCACTCACTCACTCACTCACTCACTCACTCACTCACTCACTCACTCACTCACTCACTCACTCACTCACTCACTCACTCACTCACTCACTCACTCACTCACTCACTCACTCACTCACTCACTCACTCACTCACTCACTCACTCGCACGCACACTGTCGCGTTGCCTAACGAGAATGAGATTAAAAATAAAAGCCCATCAGAAAAAGCAGTGTCTGCGCGCATTTGTTTGGTTTTACTGTAGTGTCGATCCGCTTAAGGCGCACAGGCTACCAGCTGAGCGTAAATAAAGAGTAAAGACACGGAGGAAGCGAAAGTGACTCCGTCATCTTCGTCGGGGTCGAGCTCCGCCTCGAATTGAAGGAGCGCGCGGGCCCCCAGAGAGAGGTCTCTCTTTCGAAGCTTGAGGCAACATAAACGTGGCTGACGGAAGCACCGATTCATCGTTGTCGCCCACGGTCGAACCGTAGCAGCCCGCTGGATAAAGTTCCGTTCGGTCCAGTTTGCTTCGCGCAGAAAGCCTGAGAAAAAAAAAGAACAGTAAGAAGAAACGAATTGCCTCAAATACTATATAGGGTGAACGATATAGATTCGCACTGTTTCCGTCTCCGGTCTTTACATTTGCACGAAGAAAAAAAAATACGAAGAGTGAACGAGAGGAAGGGAAAGTAAAAAATGTGCTCTCTATGGGTATTGCTATATAAGCTGTGGGTGCCGAACGGCTCGCTTATATATAGAAGGTAGGCGTCACTTATTTACTGTACTGCGCAAAACGAAACACATTCTCTTTTCTCTTATATACCAGAAGACGGTTTGTAATCTGTCTTCCAGGAGAGCGGTGACTCGGTGGAGTCATTTCCGCTCACAGGGTTAATTATCATCTGGAGAACGGCTAACGCTCTCTTTTGGTACCTGTGGAATGACAATTTTGACAATATCATTTTATCATCTGGAGTACCCTCTCAAGTTCTAGGTTACATGATACCTTTAGTTTGGCGAATTTAAGATATAACCTGGAATAGGATCACTGCAGATCTGGAAACGCTATATTTTTCTTAATTGGCATAGTTCCTTGTTTGCGTGTTTCTCTTTGCGTTCCGGACAGCGGCTGCTTGTAGGTTTTCCATAACAGTGTCTGCCCGGTGGGCCGCGCAGCCAATACAGTACGTATATTTCTATGAACAGCTATTCTGAGATAGGCAATGTGGGGTAGAATGTGTGCGCTAGAAAGAAGACCTTATTGAGCATGACCGTCCCAGTGGAACCTCGTCGACTGCAGTTCACACGTGCAGTGGACTGCGGTTAAGCGAAACTCGCTTGGACGGAAATGCTGGATTAGCCGCATTTTGGTTGGCCGGCCATAGGCACAATGTTGTCGCTAACTGAAGGGTCGCAGCGGAGCGTCAGAACCAGAGGACCAGCGTAGCAAGCTCTTAGAACGGACTAGCGCGTACCGTGCTTGCGCTGCCAGTACGCGCTGCCCAACTTTTCTCGTCGTCTTTTTGCATTGCCGACCGAGAGCGCCGGCCATTAGCGTCCGCGCGTAGCAGCGTCAGTGGGCACTACACGACCCCCCGCCCAGACGGAACGGCGAAATGTACTCGCCGAAGAAGTGGAGATGGTGCTGTCTGGGTTACGTGCAGATCCGCGGATACGCCGATGACATCCGCGGGCAGCTCCGTGGGAGGCGTCTCGAGGTTGGCCGGTTTGAGGCGGTCTAATGAGACGGCCTCTTCGCGACCATTTAATAGGATGGTGGCGGACTCCGGCGTCTTGTGGATGTCACGGTACGGCCCATCGTAGGAGGGTGTAAGAGGTGCCTTTGCAGCGTCTCGTCGAAGAAAAACGTGGGTGACGACGCAAGGTCCGGATGCACAAAGATGCTGTAGTCCGAAGATCGAGGTGGGACGGGCCGCAGTTGCTGAATGCAGTCCTGTAGGCATTGAATGTATTGCAGCGGCTGGGGAGAGGAGTCTGAAGGAACGAACAAGTCTCCAGGAAGCCGCAGGGGTGCACCATAGACGAGTTCGGCCGGAGAACAGCCAAGGTCGCGACGAAGGACAGCGCGTAGGCCAAGAAGAACCATAGGAAGGTGGTCGACCCTGTGCTCCCGATCCAGGCGTGCAGGGCAGCCTTGAGCTGGTGGTGGAGCCGTTCAATCATGCCGTTGGCACAGGGGTGATATGCAGTGGTACGGCAGTGTTTAGCGCCAAGCAGGTGGTTGAGAGAAGTGAAGAGAGTGCAGTCAAATTGCCGGCCGCAATCAGTGGTCACGATGCTGGGGCAGCCGAAGCTGGAAACCCATGCTGAAACGAAGGCTTTGGCGACCGTTTCCGCAGTGATGTCCGGAATGGGCACACTTCGGGCTAACGCGTGAAGCGGTCAATCATTGTTTGAATGTACTGGCAGTCATGAGAGTGGTCCAACCAAATCAAGATAGACGTGGCCAAAGCGACAGCCAGCTGGCAAGGAGGACTGGGTCTTCGCGTGGCGGGTCACTTTGGCAGTCTGGCACGTGAGGCACGAACGTGCCCATTGGCGAACATCGGTTTTAATGCTTAGCCAGACCTAGCGTTCTTTAACGAAGTGCTGCGTAGCTCGCATGCTGGGATATCATATGTCGCGAAGGGATTGGAACACCGCACAACGGAAGACAGCCGGAATGAAGGGGCGAAGTGCAGCCGCTGACGTGTCACACCAGAGTGACTCAGACACAAACGGTTGAGGAACGAGTTGTAGACGGAGGGAACGAGGGTGGTCACGCAGCGCTTGCAGCTCAGGGCCTTCCGTTTGCGCCCGAGCTAGACGTTCCCAGTCCACAGTTGATGTAGAAGTGTTGAGTGAGGTGATGAGGAAGAGTGCATCAGCTGCCTCGTTTTTGGTGTCTTTGATGTGCCGGATATCTGTAGTGAACTCCGATATATAGGCCAGTTAACGAAGTTCACGTGCAACGTACTTGGAAGAGTCTGCACAGAACACATACACCAGAGGCTTATGATCCGTTAGAACATAAGATGGCTGGCCCTCCCAGAAGTGCCCGAAGTGCTGGATCGTGGAGTGTTGGATCGTGGATGGTGGTGGTGGAGCCACAGAGAAAGCATACTGGCCAATCGAGTTTGCGACGGCAGATCCAGCCTAGGTGGACTGGTGGACCGTGGTGGACGTGGTGGACGTGGTGGACGTGGTGTCTGGTGAAAAAAACGGGACGGCGACTTGTGGTCGGGGCCTAGGTACCACGTCGGCGTAATTGAGGTGCGGAGCTGCATTTACCATCGGTGATAGTTCAACTTCAGCACGTGCGCAATGACGACGTTATGGTGCGAAAGAAAGTCCCATCGGAGCATCACATGATGAGAGCACGAAGATATAACAACAAACTCAGTGGTATACAGGACCTCCTCAATGACCACATGCGCCGTGCACGCCGCGAGAGGGTAAACATGCTGAGCGCTTGCAGTGCGAAGGCAGAACCCCGAAAGTGGAGTCGTAACTTTCTCAAGTGAGCGACAAGGTTTTGCATCCATGACAGAGACGGCGGCTCCAGTGCCCACGAGAGCAAATGGGCGTACACCTTTAATGCCAACTTCTATAAGATTCGATAGGCTACGGTGAGGAATTTTGTAGTTCTACGGCGACGCAGTCCTTGCATCGTGGACTGCGACAATCAGTTTTCCTCTTCTCGAGTGACAGAACGAGCTCGCATTGGCGATAGTGAGCGGCGACGCGGCGAATATGAACGGCGGGTAACGGGCATCGGTCGAACAGCTGACGGGGCCGAAGATGAGCCGTAAGAGCTGAAGAATGGCCTTGGCACGCGTGTATCACGGGAAGTCACGGATGATGCGGCACAAGTCGATTGAGCGCGTCGACAAAAGCGGGCGATGGGACCGCCGCAGCCACGGGCAAAGCATACTGGCCGATTGAGTTTGCGATGGTAGATCCAGTCCAGGTCACAGGACGCGGTGGATGCGGCGTCTGGTAAAACAACGGGACGGCGACTTGTGGTCGGGGCCTATAGGTGCCACGTCGGCATAATTGAGGGGCGGAGCTGCAGTTGCAGATGATGGTCGGGGCCTGGTGGCGACTCCAGCATAACTCGGAAGTGCCACTGCGGGGATCTGTTGACGGTGGAGAGGCAAGACTGCGGCAATTTCTTGCTCAATCGCCTGGCGGAGTCAGAACCCAAAATCTGGATCAGGCTGTTTAATATGCTGCGGCTGACCGGAGGGCACTAAGGAGAGCTGGCGGGCAACTTCTTCACGCACAAACGTCTTTATCTCAGCGAGCAGCATTTTACTGGTCGGAAACGGCAGCAATCCAGCCAAATGTTGGTCGTGCGACGAAGGTCGGCGGGTCAACTACCGCTGCCTTCGCAGCTGCTCGTAGCTTTGGCACAGAGTAATTATTTCTGCCACAGTGCGCGGACTGTTCGCAAGCAGCATGTTGAAAACGTCGTCCACTATTCCATTCATAATATTATTGATTCCGTTGGACTCTGACGTGGTCGCGTCGACTCTTTTGCACAAGTCTAGGATGTCTTCGATGTAGCTTGCGAAAGATTCGTCCAGCTGCTGAGGTCGTTCCCGCAAACGCTGCTCTGGGCGCAGCTTGCGAACAGCAGGGCGGCGAAACACTACGAGAGAGGTCTTAAACGCTGACCACGTCTGGAAATCCCTCTCATAGTTCTTGCGCTGGCCACACCCGCGAGATAGAAAATCACGTTATTCCGTGTTGCGGCATCGTCCCATTTGTTGTGCACGCTTACCCTCTCGTACGACGAGAGCCAATCTTCCACGTCGTTGTCATCTGCGCCCCTGAAAACAGCAGGGCCCCTTTGGCGGAGCACACCGGAGCACACGACCGATATAGGAGGAGGCGCCTGCGGCGATGCGTCGTCGGGCATGGTAGACAGTAGCGTGCGGGATCGTAGTTCCAGCGTGGTCATTTTCAATATACCTAGCACTTTCCACCAGTTGTAAATAGGTTTATTGGCTGCGGACTGAGAGCGGCTGGCGCGGTGGTGAAGCAGCAGCAAGAAGCCCCAGCACTAACGGAGAACCTCGTGCCCAGCGCTGGTGATGATGATTGGCCAGCGTTCGTCGTCTTCACTACATTATTGTTAGATATTATTATACAGACATAGATATTACTGTCCGAGTGTGCCTTACTGTTTCGGACCAGACAACAGTAAATGCAATTGAATGTTTGCAGCGCTATATTGAACGCGACAACTGTCCATAATCATTGGGAATTCTTTTGCGTATGAACACAACCTTACGCAAAGAGAGGTACAATATTAGAAGCAGAACGCAGTAAAGTGTTGTTTTTTTCGCTACAGTAATATGAAAACATTCGGACACTTTCCGAATAAAAGCATTCCTGGTCATTCTTGCGTACTTTGCTTTAATGAAGCTTCCCATAAACGGAACACATCTTCCTGTCTTTTCGAGTTCGATTTAATGAGAGTCTACTGTATTTCTAACGCATTCCTGCTGGCCTTGAAGTGCAACATTTTTAATACGAAGCAATTTTGACGAGTTCAATCCATTTTCCGGCAACAGGAATCTAGACGTTATCGTGGGCCAATCCCGAAGTTAGTGCAGTAAAAGATGTGGGCCGTTCCGTTTAGTATGTATGTGCCACTGAGTATGAGCCGCTGTTCATGTGCCTCGATTCATTGAATTTCTTTGACGCCAACTTGGGAATGTGCCGATTAGGCAACTGGGGTATGTGCGACTGGGTATGTGCCGCTATTCGATGAACCTCTTTGACTCCAACTTGGGTCACTGGCTATCACAACTACAAACAAAAGTTTTCAACGCGTCGCAAAAGCAGTAACCGTTCGCTGCAGAACAGTTATATGAATCATAAGAACTATTCGCTACCAAACCAATAGTGGGTCGCATTGTCATGATGTCAACCGGAGCCGACTCTTCAATTTCTTGTGTTCTCGGATGCATGCACCACTTGCAGGCGTCAAGTTCTCCGTGACGCTCTCAATTTAAGTGTGGTCTCGTAAGAATTTAGGGAGGCCTTCGTTACGTCTTTTCTTGACAGCCCAGGTGTGGGCTTTAGGACGAAAGAACCAACCCAATCATTAAAATTAACAAAATAAAATTGGCAGATCACGCGCGTATGTGGCAATCGGTGATGAGCGACATTTTCTTTGATGTTTACGGAATTGTTAAAACATACGTTACCTAGACGTAAATGCTAATGAGGCAGCGCAAAATGACGCAAACGCCGACTCCTTCAATTTTCTTTTGCCGAATTGTCCACTTCAAGCCTCTTGTTCTGCTCGTCAATCCGGGCACACACTTAGTGGCACCTATACCTGTTCTGAGCGATTGGCCAAGAATGTGCACAGACCCAGCGGCACAGACCCAAGAGGCCCAGTTTGTCTACTCGCACATGTACGGCCGCAAGTTTTCGTCCACGCGCGAAAACAGCGGCAAGTTGTCTCCCCGCAAAGGCAGCAGCAGCCGCAAAGTTGGCTGCTAGAGGCAAAGAAAGCTTCGCTTAGGAAAACAACCTAGCGATCTCCAAAGTCATTCGGGCCACCACACGCTGAGCAAGGACGACTTCCGGTCAACGACAACCGGCCAACTGTGGCAATGAACGAGATGATATCACATGACCTGACGTGAGCGAGTTCCTCGTCGTTCCGGTTTAACAAAGATGTGTAGCACTCAGTACTGCTAATACTTAGTCCAATAGCCGTAAGTAACTGCTGATATAATGGTGCGATGAGACACCGACACAGTCTCTTCACTCTTCATTCTCCTGTTACCTCAACACGTCATTATAACATTTAGTTATGTAAGGGGGCCAGAAGGCGCGATGTTTCGGTGACGTCGACATAGCAAAAGTCACATGTCAAGTCTAAGTGTATGGTCTGAATCTCGCTACCGTGGCTTCGTATACCTCGTCGCGGCATATGCGTTCCGAGAGAAAAACGGCATTGTTGCTCAAAAAGACGCTTCGCCGCGGGAATGGATGCGAGCGAAAGCGGTCGTAGACGCGGCTGCGGCGGGACATCATAATCGCAACGTGGCCGTTTAATGCATCAACGAAGGAAAGTTGTTAACTTATATGTCTGTCACCGCACGTATTCGGGGTCTTTTTCAAGACAGCACGTGGCTTTTCCTGTAGTCTGTGTTGCCAGACCAATCTGTTACGCCGCAGAGGAGATTGAAAGGCAGAATTGCAGCGGACTTACGCTGCTCGAAGTAGCCGAGACACTTAAGCACTTAGGATAGCAACGAAGAAGGCGGCGCAAAGTGATCTCGCCTCTTTAATAAACGATAATTATCAGCTTTACTTCTTTTATAGCGCCGTGCCTCATGTTTCAAGTTAAG